>NC_135954.1:4425664-4443164 GCF_053455715.1 Rhinoraja longicauda | reverse complement strand
TGTGTGTGTGTCTCTCTACATTATATATATACATGTGTGTGTGTCTCTCTACATCTCTCTCTATATATATATATGTATATGTGTGTGTGTGTGTCTCTCTCTACATCTCTCTCTCTACATCTCTCCCTCTATATATTTATATATTTATATATATATATATGTGTGTGTTTGTGTGTGTCTCTCTCTCTCTCTTTCTCTCTCTACATCTCCCTGGCGTTTGAGGCTCATTGAGGAGGCGCTGTGAACTGTTTGCGTGCTACTACTTACTGTATGTTTCATTTTTTTCCCCTTAGTACCTAATCTGATGTACAGCACTTTGGTCAACGTGGGTTGTTTTTAAATGTGCTGTACAAATAAAATTGACTTGACTTGACTTGACTATATATATATATATATATGTGTGTGTGTGTGTGTGTGTGTGTCTCTCTACATCTCTCTCTCTATGTATATCCATATATATATATGTGTGTGTGTGTGTGTGATTGTCTCTCTCTCTCTCTCTCTACATCTCTCTCTATATATACATGTGTGTGTGTGTGTGTGTGTGTCTCTCTCTCTGCATTTATATATATATATGTGTGTGTGTGTGTTTGTGTCTGTGTGTGTGTCTCTATATATACGTGTGTCTGTTTTTGTGTCTGTCTCTCTCTACATTTATATATATGTATATATATATGTGTGTGTGTGATTGTGTCTGTGTGTGTGTGTGATTGTTTCTGTGTGTGTGTCTCTCTACATCTCTCTCTATATATATATATGTATATATATATATGTGTGTGTGTGTCTCTCTACATCTCTATATACATGTGTGTGTGTGTGTGTGTGTGTGTGTGTGTGTGTGTGTGTGTGTGTGTGTGTGTGTGTGTGTGTGTGTGTGTGTGTCTCTACATCTCTATATATATGTGTGTGTGTGTGTGTGTGTGTGTGTGTGTGTGTGTGTGTGTGTCTCTGTCTGCATCTCTCTCTCTCTCTAGGAGCAAAGAGGTCCTTCTACAGTTGTACCGGGCCCTGGTGAGACCGCACCTGGAGTACTGTGTGCAGTTTTGGTCTCCAAATTTGAGGAAGGATATTCTTGCTATGGAGGGCGTGCAGCGTAGGTTCACTAGGTTAATTCCCGGAATGGCGGGACTGTCGTATGTTGAAAGGCTGGAGCGATTGGGCTTGTATACACTGGAATTTAGAAGGATGAGGGGGGATCTTATTGAAACATATAAGATAATTAGGGGATTGGACACATTAGAGGCAGGAAACATGTTCCCAATGTTGGGGGAGTCCAGAACAAAGGGCCACAGTTGAAGAATAAGGGGCAGGCCATTTAGAACGGAGATGAGGAAGAACTTTTTCAGTCAGAGAGTGGTGAAGGTGTGGAATTCTCTGCCTCAGAAGGCAGTGGAGGCCAGTTCGTTGGATGCTTTCAAGAGAGAGCTGGATAGAGCTCTTAAGGAAAGCGGAGTGAGGGGGTATGGGGAGAAGGCAGGAACGGTGGTACTGATTGAGAGTGATCGGCCATGATCGCATTGAATGGTGCTGGCTCGAAGGGCTGAATGGCCTACTCCTGCACCTATTGTCTATTGTCTATTGTCTATATATATATATATATATATATATATATATATATATATACATATATATATACATGTGTGTGTGTCTCTCTCTCTACATCTCTCTCTATATATATATGTGTGTGTGTGTATGTGTGTGTGTGTGTGTGTGTGTCTCTCTACATCTCTCTCTATATATGTATGTGTGTGTGTGTATGTGTGTGTGTGTGTGTGTGTGTGTGTGTGTGTATGTGTGTGTGTGTGTGTGTGTGTGTGTGTGTGTATGTGTGTGTGTATGTGTGTGTGTGTGTGTGTGTGTGTGTGTCTCTCTCTCTCTACATCTCTATCTATCTCTATCTATCTATATATATATATATATATATATGTGTGTGTTTGTGTGTTGGGTTTACAAGCTGCAAGCTTCACAGAGAATGATTTAGAAGCCTAACTGTGGGGTGAAGAATGTCCACTATGTACTGACTAATTCTTTTTTTTTGCAAAGGAAACTGGAATTGGAATTGGAAATGAAATTTAAAGGGCAGACAAAGAAAAAAAAATTGGTGGTGGGCTGGGTGGCGGGACAGGCAGCGTCTCTGGAGAGAGGAATGGGCTGACGTTTCGGGTCGAGACCCTTCTTCAGACTGGTGTTATTTATTTTTCAAATGAAATTGTTGTGTTGCACGCGTGAAAGGGGAATTTGGGGGCGGGTGGTGGTGGAGCAAAGATGGGGCTTATTTATTTCTTTGTCCTACTCTGTGTATATATGTTGGTGAACGGTTGTGGTCAGGGTTAGTGCCAAGGGGTGATAGACACGCACACACACACTCACACACACACACACACACACATACTACACAGACACACACACAGACACACACACACACACACACACACACACACACACACACACACACACAGACATACACATACACACAGACACACACACACACACACACACATACTACACAGACACACACACACACACACACACACACATACTACACAGACACACACACACAGACACACACACACACACACACACACACACACACACACACACACACACAGACATACACATACACACAGACACACACACACACACACACACACACACACACATACTACACAGACACACACACACACACACACACATACACTACTACACAGACACACACACACACAGATATACTACACACACACACACACACGCGCACACACACACACGCACACACACCACACACACACAGTCAGACAGACAGACACACACACAGATAAACACACTAGAGACACACACACGCACACACACGCACATTATGCACAGATGCACACTGGCACATAGACACACACGCACACACACGCACACACGCACACAGTAGGGACAAACGGGCACTGCACACACAGGTGTGACAGAGAGTGGCCGGGGTGAGACTGGTCCTTGATTGTGCTGCTGGCCTTGCCGAGGCAGCGTGAGGTGTAGATGGAGTCGGTGGAAGGGAGGTTGGTTTGTGCGATGGTCCGGGCTGCCTCCACAACTCCCAGCAATGTCTGCAACTTGCTCGTTCGGTAGTCAGTCGAACCACCCGACACTGCGTAAAGAGGACAGGCATCAAATGCTGGAGTAACTCAGCGGGTCAGGGAGCATCTCTGGAGAGAAGGAATGGGTGACGTTTCGGGTCGAGACCCTTCTTCAGGCTGAGAGTCGGGGGGGGAAGGGGGGGGAGAGTTACGGAAAGGGTAAGGTGTGAAAACGGCAGATCTAAGCAGGCGATGGTCAAGGAAATGTAGAACGGTTCAATTTTAGCAGAGAGGCACACAATTAGTAATATTTAATCTGGAGGACAGCGAAACTAGTCGGAGAACTAGGGTGGGGGAGGGATGGAGAGAGGGGGAAAGCAAGGGTCACTTGAAGTTAGAGAAGTCAATGTTCATACCGCTGGGGTGTAGCTGCCCAAGCGAAATATGAGGTGCTGTTCCTCCAATTTGCGCTGGGCCTCACTCTGACAATGGAGGAGGCCCATGACATAAAGGTCAGTGTGGGAGTGGGAGGGGGAGTTGAAGTGCTGAGCCACCGGGAGATCAGGTTGGTTTAGGCGGACTGAGCGGAGGTGTTGAGCGAAACGATCACCGAGCCTGCGCTTGGTCTCGCCGATGTACAGGAGTCCCGCATATGTGGAGTACTTGTCTGTACAGGGTTTGTACGTTCTCCCCGTGACCCGCGTGGGTTTTCTCCGAGATCTTCGGTTTCCTCCCGCGCTCCACAGACGTGCAGGTTTGTAGGTGAATTGGCTTGGTGTAAATGTAAATCGTCCATAGTGTGTGTGACAATAGACAATAGACAATAGGTGCAGAAGGAGGCCATTCGGCCCTTCGAGCCAGCACCGCCATTCAATGTGATCATGGCTGATCATTCTCAATCAGTACCCCGTTCCTGCCTTCTCCCCATACCCCCTGACTCCGCTATCCTTAAGAGCTCTATCTTGCTCTCTCTTGAATGCATTCAGAGACTTGGCCTCCACAGCCGTCTGAGGCAATGAATTCCACAGATTCACCACCCTCTGACTGAAGAAATTCCTCCTCTTCTCCTTCCTAAAAGAACGTCCTTTAATTCTGAGGCTGTGCCCTCTGGTCCTAGACTCTCCCACTAGTGGAAACATCCTCTCCACATCCACTCTATCCGGGCCTTTCACTATTCGGTAAGTTTCAATGAGTTCCCCCCTCATCCTTCTAAACTCCAGCGAGTACAGGCCCAGTGCTGACAAACGGTCAAGTGCTGTGAAATGCCACCATTGTACCTGTCTCCATCACTAACCATGCAGTACTGTCTGTACGGAGTTTGTACGTTCCCCCCGTGACCTGCGTGGGTTTTCTCCGGGTGCTCCGGTTTCCTCCCACACTCCAAAGACGTGCGGGTTTGTAGGTTAATTGGCTTTGGTAAATTGACTCTTGTGTGTGCGATAGTCCATGTTCATGCGTGATAGGAGCAGAATTAGGCCATTCGGCCCATCAAGTCCACTCCGCCATTCAATCATGGCTGATCGATCTCTCCCTCCTAACCCCATTCTCCTGCCTTCTTCTCTCCATAACCCCTGACACCCGCACAAATCAAGAATCTATCTACTGTATCTCTGCCTTAGAAATATCCACTGACTTGGCCTCCACAGGCAATGAATTTCACAGATTCTCCACCCTCTGACTGAAGAAATTCCTCCTCATTTCCCTCGTAAAGGTACGTCCTTTTAATTCTGAGGCTGTGCCCTCTGGTCCTAGACTCTCCCACTAGTGGAAACATCCTCTCCACATCCACTCTATCCAGGCCGCTCACTATTCTGTAAGTTTCAATGAGGTCCCCCCCCTCATCCTTCTAAACTCCAGCGAGTACAGACCCAGTGCTGACAAACGCTGGGGACAGGGCAAGTGGAAGACCTTGCTAGGACAATTGTTTGTACTATTGTAATCTGAGCAGGAACTGATATTGAAAGGCAGTGTATCAGTGGCGAAGAAAGTCATTTGATAAAAATGAAAATGAAGTCACGGTGGCGCAGCGGTAGAGTTGCCGCCTTACAGCGAATGCAGCGCCGGAGACCCGGGTTCCATCCTGACCACGGGTGCTTATATATTCACAAAATGCTGGAGGAACTCAGCAGGTCAGGCAGCATCTCAGGAGAGAAGGAATGGGTGACGTTTCGGGTCGAGACCCTTCTTCAGTCTGAAGAAGGGTCTTGACCCGAAACGTCACCCATTCCTTCTCTCCTGAGATGCTGCCTGACCTACTGAGTTACTCCAACATTTTGTGAATAAATACCTTCGATTTGTACCAGCATCTGCAGTAATTTTCTGACTATGGGCACTGTGGAATTCTCTGCCACAGAAGGTAGTTGAGGCCAGTTCATTGGCTATATTTAAGAGGGAGTTAGATGTGGCCCTTGTGGCTAAAGGGATCAGGGGGTATGGAGAGAAGGCAGGTACGGGATACTGAGTTGGATAATCAGCCATGATCATATTGAATGGCGGTGCAGGCTCGAAGGGCCGAATGGCCTACTCCTGCACCTATTTTCTATGTTTCTATGTCTGTACGGAGTTTGTACGTTCCCCCCGTGACTTGCGTGGGTTTTCTCCGAGATCTTCGGTTTCCTCCCACGCTCCAAAGACGTACAGGTATGTAGGTTAATTAGCTTCTGTAAATTGTCCTTGGTGTGTGAAGGATAGAGCTAGTGTACGGGGTGATGGCTGGTCGGCACAGATCCGATGGGCCGAAGGGCCTGTTTCCACGCTGTGACTCTAAACAAAACGAAACTAAGTGTCACGCAAGTTTTAACTGTATCGGTTGACGGCTATGGAACCAATTGCTATTCCAAATGATTCACTGAAATGATATTTTGAGCTACGTTTGGAGCATTCTAGGAATCATTCCTTGCATCTGGGTTAGCCCTTCCAGATGAGACAGAGGTTCACCTGCACCTCCTCCAACCTCATCTACTGTATCCGCTGTTCCAGGTGTCAACTTCTCTACATCGGCGAAACCAAACGCAGGCTCGGCGATCATTTCGCTCAACACCTCCGCTCAGTCCGCCTTAACCAACCTGATCTCCCGATGGCTCAGCACTTCAACTCCCCCTCCCACTCCCAGTCTGACCTTTCTGTTCTGGGCCTCCTCCATTTAGGATCGCCAACTGTCCCGTGTTAGCCGGGACATCCCGTATTTTGGGCTAAATTGCTTTATCCCGTACGGGACCGCCCCTGTCCCGTATTAGGCCCAGGGGGGCGCTGTAGGCCCGGACACTGTAGGCCCGAACACTGTAGGCATGAACACTGTACGTCCCGGACACTGTAGACCCAGGGGGCACTGTAGGCCCGAACACTGTAGGCCCAGGGGGCCGCTGTAGGTCCGGACCCTGTAGGCCCAGGGGGCCGCTGTAGGTCCGGACCCTGTAGGCTAACGGAGTGCGTTCGGGGAGTGGGGCCGAGTGTGTTCGCCGATCTGAGGTTGCGTAGCAACCCGCCTCCAGGCCCGGGCGGCCGCCATTTTTGTGGAACAGGAGCACATGGCCGCTGGCTAGGTGAGGTCACATGGGGCGCGGGCAGTGACGTCATCCTTTGTCCCTTATTTGGGAGTTAGAAAGTTGGCAACCCCTACCTCCACTGGCAGAATGAGGCCCAGCGCAAATCGAAGGAACAGCACCTCATATTTCGCTTGGGCAGCTTACACCCCAGCGGTATGAACATTGACTTCAGGTAGCCCCTGCTTTCCCTCTCTATCCCCTCCCCCTTCCCGGTTCTCCCACCAGTCTTCCCGTCTCCGACTACATCCTATCTCTGTCCCGCCCCCTCCCCTGACATCAGTCTGAAGAAGGGTCTCGACCCGAAACGTCACCCATTCCTTCTCTCCCGAGATGCTGCCTGACCCGCTGAGTTACTCCAGCATTTTGTGTCCACCCTTCTTTGCATTCCCTTTAACGGATGATTTAACATTATTTGCTATTAGGAAATAATGTTATACTCTGACTGTACACGAGGACGCCAATGATTAGCGTCGGCAATTATATATTTAATAAATTGTGACTGCAACGATTAAAATGACACATACCATAATTGTTCCACTGACGTGCATACAACATATTTTAATATGTAAAGATCTTAAAATGCATCAGACTTTGAATTTTAGAGATACAGTGCGGAAACAGGCCCTTCAGCCCACCGAGTCCACGCCGACCAGCGATCCCCGCACACTAACACTATCCTACACACACCTACACACACTAACACTATCCTACACACACCTACACACACTAACACTATCCTACACACACCTACACACACTAACACTATCCTACACACACCTACACACACTAACACTATCCTACACACACCTACACACACTAACACTATCCTACACACACCTACACACACTAACACTATCCTACACACACCTACACACACTAACACTATCCTACAGACAACTTTCAATTTTACAGAAGACCACTAATAGACAATAGACAATAGGTGCAGGAGGAGGCCATTCGGCCCTTCGAGCCAGCACCGCCATTCAATGTGATCATGGCTGATCATTCTCAATCAGTACCCCGTACCTGCCTTCTCCCCATACCCCCTGACTCCGCCATCCTGACTCCTCTATCTAGCTCTCTCTTGAATGCATCCAGAGAATCGGCCTCCACTGCCTTCTGAGGCAGAGAATTCCACAGATTCACAACTCTCTGGGTGAAAAAAGTTTTTCCTCATCTCAGTTCTAAATTGCCTCCCCCTTATTCTTAAACTGTGGCCCCTTGTTCTGGACTCCCCCAACATCGGGAACATGTTTCCTGCCTCCAGCGTGTCCAACCCCTTAATAATCTTATACGTTTCGATAAGATCTCCTCTCATCCTTCTAAATTCCAGCGTGTGCAAGCCCAGTCTCTCCAGTCTTTCAACATATGACAGTCCCGCCATTCCGGGAATTAACCGACAAACCTGTGTGTTTTTTGGAGTGTGGGAGGAAACCGGAGCACCCGGAGAAAACCCACGCAGGTCACGGGGAGAACGTACAAACTCCGTACAGACAGCACCCGTAGTCGGGATCGAACTCGGATGTTGAAAGAACAAGGGGCCACAGTTTAAGAATAAGGGGTAGGCCATTTAGAACTGAGATGAGGAAAAACTTTTTCAGTCAGAGAGTTGTGAATCTGTGGAATTCTCTGCCTCAGAAGGCAGTGGAGGCCAATTCTCTGAATGCATTCAAGAGAGAGCTAGATAGAGCTCTTAAGGAAAGCGGAGTCAGGGAGTATGGGGAGAAGGCAGGAACGGGGTACTGATTGAGAATGATCAGCCATGATCACATTGAATGGTGGTGCTGGCTCGAAGGGCCGAATGGCCTCCTCCTGCACCTATTGTCTATTGTATCTCTGGCGCTGTGAGGTAGCAACTCTACCGCTACGCACTGATTGAATGGCAGAGTAGACCGGATGGGCCGAATGGCCTATTTCAGCTCCTATCACTTATGGATTTATGGTGAGGTTTTCGGTGAGGTTTTGAGGAACTGTGTCTGAACGAGTTTCTCATGGGACTTGTGAACACGTCAGGCTACTGTTTGTACAGTAACCGCACGGCTAACCAAGCTGGATTGTGGGAGCACTCTTTATTGCCCTCTGATCAATAAGACTGCAGCTGTACCATGTTACTGCGCTGGGATCGGTGGTTCAGGAGTCAAGAGCATTTAATTGTCAAATGTATCGGTAATTGAATACATAGACTGGAGTAACTCAGCGGGTCAGGCAGCGTCTCTGGGGAACATGGATAGGTGACGTTTCACAGAGTGCTGGAGTAACTCAGCGGGTCAGGCAGCATCTGTGGAGAACATGGATAGGTGACGTTTCACAGAGTGCTGGAGTAACTCAGCGGGTCAGGCAGCAGTCACGTAGGTGAGATCACGTGGGGCGCGGGGCGGTGATGTCACCTTTTGTCCCTTATTTTGGAGTGAGAAAGTTGGCAACCCTAGATGCAATGCTGTAGCTTTATAAGGCACAGTTCAGACTGCATTTGGAGTATTTTTTGTTGCGTTCGTTCCAATCAACGATAAGACTCTCCAGTAACTGAACACTGTAGATAGCTTGATTGTAATCATGTAAAACGGCTATGACATTAGTGCAAGATAAAGTCCATTAAAGTCCAATTAAAGATACTCTCTAGTTGGTGGGAGGATGGTTCAGTTGCCTGATAACAGTTGGGAAGAAACTGTCCCTGAATCTGGAGGTGTGCGTTTTCACACTTCTGTACTGATAAAGCCGGCATTTATGAGGATGTTTAGATTAGTTTAGTTTAGAGATACAGCGCGGAAACAGGCCCTTCGGCCCACTGGGAGCGCGCCGACCAGCGATCCCCGCACACAAAACAGTATCCTACACCCACTAGGTACAATTTTTACATTTAGACCAAGCCAATTGACCTACAAACCTGTACGTCTTTGGAGTGTGGGAGGAAACCAAAGATCTCGGAGAAAACCCACGCAGGTCACGGGGAGAACGTACAAACTCCGTACAGACGGCACCCGTAGTCGGGATCGAACCCGGGTCTCTGGCGCTGCATTCGCTGTAAGGCGGCAACTCTACCGCTGCGCCACCGTGTCACACTGATGTCAGGAACAAGCTGCCAGATGAGTTAGTTGAGGCAGGGACTATCCCAACGTTAGACAGGGCAGGTTTGGAGGGATATGGACCAAGCGCAGGCAGGTGGGCCAAGTGTAGCTGGGATATTGTTGGCCGGTGTGGGCAAGTCTTTTACCCAGAGTTGGGGAATTTATTTGCAGCAGCTTTACAGGCCTATTTTGGCAATAATCAATATTATAATAAATTAATGATCAGTAATACCAGGTAACTGGATCACTATACTGCAAAACCAAAGTCTGTAATGCATAGGGTTGCCAACTATCTCACTCCCAAATAATGGACAAGGTGACATCACCGCCCCACGCCCCACGTGATCTCACCCAGCCAGCGGCCACGTGCTCCCGCTCCACCAATGGCGGCCACCCTGGCCGGGAGGCGGGTTGCTATGCAACTTCCGTTAGGCGGCGCCCGGGCCTCCGGGCCTACACTGTCCTGGCCTACAGTGTCCGGGCCTACAGTGTCCTGGCCTACAGTGTCCGGGCCTACAGTGTCCTGGCCTACAGTGTCCGGGCCTACAGCGCCCCCCAGGCCTAATATGGGGCAAGGGCGGTCCCGTACTGGACAAACCAATTTAGCCCAAAATACGGGATGTCCCTGCTAATACGGGACAGTTGGTGACCCTCGTAGTACAACCAAATCAAGATCTCTATCCAAGCTTTTCACCACTCATTGAATCATACAGAATAGTGAGCGGCCTGGATAGAGTGGATGTGGAGAGGATGTTTCCACTAGTGGGAGAGTCTAGGACCAGAGGGCACAGCCTCAGAATTAAAGAACTTTCCTTTAGGAAGGAGATGAGACATTTCTTCATTCAGAGGGTGGTGAATCTGTGGGATTCATTGCCACAGAAGGCTGTGGAGGCCAAGTCAATTAATATTCTTATGGCGGAGATTGACAGATTCCTGATTCGTGCGGGTGTCAGGGGTTACGGGGAGAAGGCAGGAGAATGGGGTTGGGAGGGAGAGATAGACCAGCCATGATTGAATGGCGGAATAGACTTGATGGGCCGAATGGCCTAATTCTACCCTTATTCCTTATGACCTTTTGATCGCAAGAAATTGTAGAGAGTTGTGGATGCAGCCCAGTCTATCACACACTAGACCAAACTCCCCACCATTGTAGATGTAGCCCACACACACCACACACTCCCCACCATTGTGGATGCAGCCCAGTCTATCACACACTAGACCAAACTCCCCACCATTGTGGATGTAGCCCACACACACACCACACACTCCCCACCATTGTGGATGTAGCCCACACACACACCACGCACTCCCCACCATTGTAGATGTGGCCCAGGCCATCACACACACACACACCACACACTCCCCACCATTGTGGATGTAGCCCACACACACACACCACGCACTCCCCACCATTGTGGATGCAGCCCAGTCTATCACACACTAGACCAAACTCCCCACCATTGTAGATGTGGCCCAGGCCATCACACACACACACCACACACTCCCCACCATTGTAGATGTAGCCCACACACACACACCACGCACTCCCCACCATTGTAGATGTAGGCCCAGTCCATCACACACTAGACCAAACTCCCCACACTGGCCCCATCTACACTTCACGCTGCCTCGAGAAAGCAGCCAACACAATCAAAGACTTCAGTGCTGAACTTCTGTCCAGCTCATTGGTGACCCTCGGACTATCCTTGATCGGACTTTACTGGCTTTACCTTGCACTGAACGTTATTCCCTTATCATGTATCTGTACACTGATCATGTTATTCCCACTAAATGGATTGATTGGAGTCATAGATTGTCTTTCCGCTGACTGGTTAGCACGCAACAAAAAGCGTTTCGCTGTACCTCGGTACACGTGACAATAAACTGAATTGAATAGAAAAATAGAAAGACTTGTCCCACCCCGGTCATCCCTTCCTCTCCCCGCTCCCGTCTGTCAGAAGGTACAGAAGCTTGAAAGCGCGCACCACCAGACTCAGGAACAGCTTCTGCCCCTCTGTTATCAGGCTTCTGAACGGCCCTTCCATAAGCTGGGGTACTGTCCGATTCACCTCTACCCCATTGCGGACATTGGACTTTGTTTCTGGAGCTGGTGCGCTACGATGCTGAGAACTATATTCTGCACTCTGTATCTTCCCCTTTGCTCTACCTATTGTTCTTGAGATTGACTTGATTGTATTTACGTCTATTTTTATCTGATCCTCTCTCACCTTAAAGCTCTGCTTTTTGGTCTTTGAGGCAACCCAACCTCATGAAACTAAATATAAGTGTATTGATCGAGGAGACGAGGATTGTTTACCTGAGACTGAAATATCAAGTCGTAGAGGGCACTCCCAAATAAAGGACAAAGGGTGACGTCACCGCCCCACGCCCCACGTGACCTCACCCAGCCAGCGGCCACGTGCTTCCGCCCTACCAATGGCGGCCGCCCGGGCAGGGAGGTGGCTTGCTTCGCAACCACCGTTAGGCAGCGTCTGGGCCTACAGTGTCCGGAACTAAAGCAGCCCCCGTGCCTACAGTGTCCGAGCCTACAGTGTCTGGGCCTACAGCGTCCGGGCCTACAGCGTCCGGGCCTACAGCGTCCGGGCCTACAGCGTCCGGGCCTACAGCGTCCGGGCCTACAGCGTCCGTGCCTACAGCGTCCGGGCCTACAGCGTCCGGGCCTACAGTGTCCGGGCCTACAGCGCCCCCCCGGGCCTAATACGGGCCAAGGGCGGTCCCGTACGGGACAAACCAATTTAGCCCAAAATACGGGATGTCCCGGCTAATACGGGACAGTTGGCAACCCAAGGTGTGGGGCATGTTTTTCACAGGGTGCCTGGAACACGCTGCCAGGGGTGGTGGTGGAGGCAGATATGATAGTGATGTTTAAGAGGCATTTGGATAGGCAAGTGGAAGTGCAGGGAATAGAGGGATATGGATCATGTACCGGCAGATGAGATCTCCCCTCATCCTCCTGCGCTCCATGGAATAGAGACCCAGCCTGCTCAACCTCTCCCTGTAGCTCACACCCTCTAGTCCTGGCAACATCCTCGTAAATCTTCTCTGAACCCTTTCCAGCTTGACAATATCCTATAACATGGTGCCCAGAACTGAACACGATATTCTAAATGCGGCCTCACCAACGTCTTATACAACTGCAACGTGACCTCCCAACTTCTATACTCAGTACTCTGACTGATGAAGGCCAAAGTGCCAGAAGCCTTTTTGACCACCTTATCTACCTGCGACACGACCTTCAAGGAACCATGCACCTATGCTCCTAGATCCCTCTGCTTTGCAACACTACCCAGAGGCCTACCATTCACTGTGTAGGTCCTGCCCTTGCTCGACGTCCCAAAATGCAACACCTCGCACTTCTCTGTATTAAATTCCATCAACCATTCCTCCGCCCACCTGGCCAATCGATCCAGATTAGGCTTGTATTCACTGGAGTTTAGAAGGACGAGAGGGGATCTTATAGAGACATATATATTTATAAAAGGACTGAACAAGCTAGATGCAGGAAAAATGTTCCCAATGTTGGGGGAGTCCAGAACCAGGGGCCACAGTCTTAGAATAAAGGGGAGGCCATTTAAAACTGAGGTGAGAAGGAACTTTTTCACCCAGAGAGTTGTGAATTTGTGGAATTCTCTGCCAGGACTGTCAACTTTGATAACCCCAGAGACTAAATTTTTGTCGACACTTTTTGTGCTATGTTTAGTAACTTATTAACTTTATTTATATGCTGTAACTGTAATTATTTTTGTGCACAACCCGCAGGCATTGCCACTTTCATTTCTGCACATCGAGTATGTGTATGTGACAAATAAATTTGACTTGACTTGACTTGACTTGGAGGCCAATTCACTGGATGAATGTAAGAGAGAGTTAGATAGAGCTCTAGGGGCTAGTGGAATCAAGGGACATGGGGAGAAGGCAGGCACGGGTTACTGATTGTGGATGATCAGCCATGATCACAATAAATGGCGGTGCTGGCTCAAAGGGCCGAATGGCCTCCTCCTGCACCTATGTTTCTATGTTTCCAGATCCTGCTGCAATCGTTCACAGCCATCTTCACTATCTGCAAAACCACCCACTTTTGTATCATCAGCAAACTTGCTAATCTTGTCTCGTATGTTCTCATCCAAATCATTGATTTTTGAGATTTAGGTTTAGATTTAGAGATACAGCGCGGAAACAGGCCCTTCGGCCCACCGAGTCCGCGCTGCCCAGTGATCCCCGCACACTAACACTATCCTACACACACTAGGGACAATTTATCTTTACATTTACCCAGTCAATTAACCTACAAACCTGTACGTCTTTGGAGTGTGGGAGGAAACCGAAGATCTCGGAGAAAACCCACGCAGGTCACGGGGAGAATGTACAGACGGCGCCCGTAGTCAGGATCGAACCTGAGTCTCTGGCGCTGCATTCGCTGTAAGGCAGCAACTCTACCGCTGCGCCACTGTGCCGTCCGCGTGATGTAGTTGACAAACAGTAACGGGCCCAGCACTGAACCCTGAGGCACACCACTAGTCACGGGCCTCCAGTCCGAGAAGCAACCTTCCACCTTCACCCTCTGCTTCCTACCATGGTCTTGATTTTGTTGCTGTTATACAGATGGTTAGAACATAGAAGAGTTCCGCGTGTAAACACTTTATACACAAGCCGCACGGTGGCACAGCGGTAGAGTCGCTGCCTCATGGCGCCAGAGACCCGGGTTCCATCCCGACTACGGGCGCCGTCTGTACGGAGTTTGCACGTTCTCCCCGTGACCTGCGCGGGTTTTCCCCGAGATCTTCGGTTTCCTCCCACACTCCAAAGGCGTGCGGGTTTGTAGGTTAATTGGCTTGGTAGAAATGTAAAGTTGTCCTATGTGTGTGTGTAGGATAGCGTTAGTGCGCGGGGATCGCTGGGCGGTGCAGACTTGGTGGGCCGAAGGGCCTGTTTCCGCGCTGTATCTCTAAACTAAACTACACCAAGCCTATATTTGCAAAGAAGGAAACAACGAGGTTCATTGGACGATTAGGAATATATACTCAGTTTATGAGAGTCATAGAGTGACACAGTGTGGAAACAGGCCCTTCAGCCCAACTTGCCCACACCGACCAACACGCCCCTTCTACACTAGTCCCACCTGCCTGCGTTTGGCCTGTATCCCTCTAAACCTGTCTTGTCCATGTACCTGTTCAAATGTCTTTTAAATGTTGTTATAGTCCCTGCCTCAACCACCTCCTCTGGCAGCTCGTTCCAAACTACAAAACAGAATAGAATTTTTTTTTTCACACAAAACATAAATTAATACAGTACATTAAATTAGTCCCTGGTGATATGAGAGTTAACAGTCCTGATGGCCTGTGGGAAGAAACTCCGTCTCATCTTCTCTGTTTTCACAGCGTGACAGCGGAGGCGTTTGCCTGACCGTAGCAGCTGGAACAGTCCGTTGCTGGGGTGGCAGGGGTCCCCCATAATGTTGCTGGCTCTGAATCTGCACCTCCTGATGTATAGGTCCTGCAGGGGGGCGAGTGTAGTTCCCATGGTGCGTTCAGCCGAACGCACTACTCTCTGCAGGGCCATCCTGTCCTGGGCAGAGCTGTTCCCAAACCAGACTGTGATGTTGCCGGACAGGATGCTCTCTACAGCCCCAGAGTAGAAGCACTGAAGGATCCCTGTCTTCAGTCAGAGGGTGGTGAATCTGTGGAATCCATTGCCACAGAAAGCTGTGGAGGCCAAGTCAGTGGATATTTTTAAGGCAGAGATAGATAGATTCTTGATTAGTACCGGTGTCAGGGGTTACGGGGAGAAGGCAGGAGAATGGGGTTGAGAGGGAGAGATAGATCAGCCACGATTGAGTGGCGGACTGGACTTGATGGGCCAAATGGCCGAATTCTGCTCCTGTCACGTGAACATAAACTTACCTCTCCACCCCCCTGTGTATCCACGCGCCCCTCCAAAAGCCTCTTCAACGCCACTATCGTAACTGTCTCCACCACCACCCCTGGCAGCGCGTTCCATGCCCCCACCGACCTTCCTTCTGCCCCGTAAATCTCCTGTAGAAGTTTCCCCGTCTTTAACGGGCGTCAAAGCTATGCCCTCTAGTCTTTGACATGTCCACCCTGGGGTTCAAAAAAAAAAGATGTCTATCCTTTCTATGCCTCAACTCGAAACCCTGGTATCACAGAATGCTGGAGTAACTCAGCGGGTCGGGCAGCATCTCTGGAGAGAAGGAATGGGCGACGTTTCGTGGTCGAGACCCTTCTTCATTCTGAAGAAGGGTCTCGACCCGAAACGTCGCCCATTCCTTCTCTCCTGAGATGCTGCCTTCCCCCGCTGAGTTAGTCCAGCATTTTGTGTCTACCTTCCATTTGTACCAGCATCTGCAGTTATTTTCCTTTAAACTCGAAAACCTGTTCCGTTTGTCTGATTGAGCTAACGTGGTAAATACAGGACCCATTGTCACATTTAGTGACCTTTATAAACAGTTTGAAGACACCCCTTCTCATAGTTCGTAAGTTCTAGGAACAGAATTCGGCCATTCGGCCCACCAGTCTACTCCGCTGTTCAATCATGGCTGATCTCTCTCTCCCTCCTAACCCCATTCTCCTGCCTTCTCTCCGTAACCCCTGACACCCGCACTGATCAAGAATCTATCTATCTCTGCCTTAAAAATATCCAATGACTTGGCCTCCACAGCCGTCTGTGGCAAAGAATTCCACAGATTCACCCATGATTGAACGGTGGAGTAGACTTGATGGGCCGAATGGCCGAGTGGCTAGAAGATTCAACACACTCTGACCCAAGAAATCCCTCACGTCTCCATTCGAGTCACAGAGATACAGCGCGGAAACAGGCCCTTTGGCCCAACTTGCCCACACCGGCCAACATGTCCCATCTACACACCAGTCCCACCTGCCCGCATTTGGTCCATATCCCTCCAAGCCTGTCCTGTCCATGTGCCTGTCTAACTGTTTCTAACTGTGTTAACTATAGACAATAGACAATAGGTGCAGGAGGAGGCCATTCGGCCCTTCGAGCCAGCACCGCCATTCAATGTGATCATCCACAATCAGTACCCCCCCGTTCCTGCCTTCTCCCCATACTCCCCTGACTCCGCTATCCTTAAGAGCTCTATCTAGCTCTCTCTTGAATGCATTCAGAGAATTGGCCTCCACTGCCTTCTGAGGCAGAGAATTCCACAGATTCACAACTCTCTGACTGAAAAAGTTTTCCTCATCTCCATTCTAAATGGCCTACCTCTTATTTTAAACTGTGGCCTCTGGTTCTGGACTCCCCCAACATTGGGAACATGTTTCCTGCCTCTAAGGTGTCCAACGCTTAATAATCTTATATGTTTCGATAAGATCCCCTCTCATCCTTCTAAATTCCAGTGTATACAAGCCTAGTCGCTCCAGTCTTTCAACATATGACAGTCCCGCCATTCCGGGAATTAACCTACGCTGCATGCCCTCAATAGCAAGAATATCCTTCCTCAAATTTGGAGACCAAAACTGCACACAGTACTCCAGGTGCGGTCTCACTAGGGCCCCTGTACAACTGCAGAAGGACCTCTTTGCTCCTATACTCAACTCCTCTTGTCATAAAGGCTAACATTCCATTGGCTTTCCTTCACTGCCTGCTGTACCTGCATGCTTCCTTTCAGTGACTGATGCACTAGGACACCCAGATCACCCAGGACACCTAGACTCTCCCACTGGTGGAAGCATCCTCTCCGCATCCGCGCCGCATGCTCTCCCATGATCTCATCCACAGAGTTGCGACTCTCTAATGACAGTTCCCCGAGAGAGCGACCCAACGCACAGGGGAATAGTTC
>NC_135954.1:4337504-4425164 GCF_053455715.1 Rhinoraja longicauda | reverse complement strand
TGAATGGCTGGATTGAAGGGCCGAATGGCCTCCTCCTGCACCTATTGTCAACTGTCCCGTATTAGCCGGGACATCCCGTATTTGGGCTATATTGGTTTGTCCCGTACGGGGACCGCCCTTGTCCCTTGGCCCGGACACTGCAGGCCCGGACACTGTAGGCCTGGGGGCCGCTCTTGGCTCGGACACTGCAGGCCCGGACAGTGTAGGCCTGGGGGCCGCTGTTGGCCCGGACACTGCAGGCCCGACACTGTAGGCCCGGGGGGCCGCTGTCGGCCCGGAAAGTGTAGGCTAACGGAGTGTGTTCGGGGATCGGGGCCGAGTGTGTTCGCCGAATGGAGGTTGCATAGCAACTCGCCTCCCGGCCCGGGCGGCCGCCATTGGTGGAGCGGGAGCACGTGGCCGCTGGCTGGGTGAGGTCAGGTGGGGCGCGGGGTGGTGAGGTCACCTTTTGTCCCTTATTTGGGAGCGAGGAAGTTGACAACCCTCGCTGAAGGGCCTGTTCCGCGCTGTATCTCTAAAGTCCAAAGGCACCGTAACACCAAAGGACATTTGGACAGGTACACGGATAGGAAAAGTTTAGAGGGATATGGGCCAAACGCGGGCAGGTGGGACGAGTGTAGATGGGGGCACGTTGGTCGGTGTGGGCAAGTTGAGCCGGAGAGCCTGTTTCCACGCTGTACGACTCGATGAGTCTTGAGACGCATTTCAATAAATGAAACCTTGTAAATCAAAAAGGCTGTTGAAATACATCGCTGGCATTGTGTTTCCCTGTGGCCAGTACGAGCGTGAATTTCATTCTCATGAAAAATAAATCAGAAAATATAAAACACCTTCTTTCACGAGTCAATGGAATTACAACGCACATTTCAGAGTCATGGAGAGATATATAGAGTGAAACAGGCTCCTCAGCCAAACTGCCCACAGCGGCCAACATGTCCCATCTACACTAGTCAATAGACAATAGACAATAGGTGCAGGAGGAGGCCATTCGGCCCTTCGAGCCAGCACCGCCATTCACTGTGATCATGGCTGTTTCATTCTCAATCAGTACCCCGTTCCTGCCTTCTCCCCATAGCCCCTGACTCCGCTATCCTTAAGAGCTCTATCCAACTCTCTCTTGAATGCATCCAGAGAATTGGCCTCCACTGCCTTCTGAGGCAGAGAATTCCACAGATTCACAACTCTGAGTGAAAAAGTTTTTCCTCATCTCCGTTCTAAATGGCCTACCCCTTATTCTTAAATGAGTACAGAAGAACTGCAGATGCTGGTTTAAACCAGAGATGAGGGTGCAAAAATGCTGGAGTAACTCAGCGGGACGGGCAGCATCTCTGGAGAGAAGGAACGGCTACCCCTTATCTTAAACTGTGTGACCCCTGGTTCTGGCTTCCCCAACATTGGGAACATGTTTCCTGCCTCTAGTGTCCAATCCCTTAATAATCTGATATGTTTCGATAAGATCCCCTCTCATCCTTCTAAATTCCAGTGTATACAAGCCCAGTCGCTCCAGTCTTTCAACATACGACAGTCCCGCCATTCCGGGAATTAACCTAGTAAACCTACACTGCACGCCCTCAATGGCAAGAATATTCTTACACAAATTTGGAGACTAAAACTGTACACAGTACTCCAGGTGTGGTCTCACTAGGGCCCTGTACAACTGCCCGCATTTGGCCCGTTCCTGTCCTATCCATGTACTTGTCCATGTTCTTAAAGGTCAGGATAGTGCCTGTCTGAACTATCTCCTCCGTTCCATACACCCACCATCCTTTGTGTGGAAAAAGTTACCCCTTCGGACTATTATTACATTTCAAGTTGAGGAATCACTGTGTGGGAAGGAACTGCAGATGCTGGTTTAAACCGAAGGCAGACACAAAGCGCTGGAGTAACTCAGCGGGCCAGGCAGCATCTTTGGAGAGAAGGAATGGGTGACGTTGTCTTTGGTAGAATTGCCCCAGATGGGTAGGGAGCGGGGTGAGTAAGTGGGAGTACAGTTTTGGTCTCCAAATTTGAGGAAGGATATTCTTGCTATTGAGGGCGTGCAGCGTAGGTTTACTAGGTTAATTCCCGGAATGGCGGGACTGTCGTATGTTGAAAGACTGGAGCGACTAGACTTGTACACGCTGGAATTTAGAAGGATGAGAGGGGATTTTATCGAAACATATAAGATTATTAAGGGGTTGGACACGTTAGAGGCAGGAAACATGTTCCCAATGTTGGGGGAGTCCAGAACAAGGGGCCACAGTTTAAGAATAAGGGGTAGGTCATTTAAAAAGGAGATGAGGAAAAGCTTTTTCAGTCAGAGAGTTGTGAATCTGTGGAATTCTCTGCCTCAGAAGGCAGTGGAGGCCAATTCTCTGAATGCATTCAAGAGAGAGCTAGATAGAGCTCTTAAGGATAGCGGAGTCAGGGGGTATGGGGAGAAGGCAGGAACGGGGTACTGATTGTGAATGATCAGCCATGATCACATTGAATGGCGGTGCTGGCTCGAAGGGCCGAATGGCCTCCTCCTGCACCTATTGTCTATTGTCTATAACATAGAACTAGTGTGTACTGGTGATCGATAGTGTTTAGACTTTCGACTTTAGAGAAACAAGGCCCTTCGGCCCACCGAGTCCGCACCGACCATCGATCACACCGTTCAATAGACAATAGACAATAGGTGCAGGAGGAGGCCATTCGGCCCTTCGAGCCAGCACCGCCATTCAACGTGATCATGGCTGTGTTCACCAGCACTATCCTACACACACTGGGGACGATTTACAGAAGCCAATGACCCTCCAAACCTGCACGTCTTTAGAGCGTGGGGGAAAACCGTCTGACTCCCTGACTCGATAACAAAAAGCATTGCTGAATATTTCCAGTGGTGTTTCTAATCTCCTGAATAGTTGCTTTTTAAACAGCTTTGACCGAATTTCGAAATTTGTTGCAAAGAAAGGTTTAGCTGTTGACGTCAGTGAAATAATTTACGCGCAGTCAGGAAAGTATCGGAGCATGTTTCGGAGGTGCTCAGATTGCAGTGTAAACATATTTTTTTGAAGCCGCTTCTTGGCGGATGTTTCTATGAGATTTATCTCGACAAGGACTGCGGATCGGGCAGCTTGATCTCGGCTTTTGGAACCTTCTAGAAATGATCATCCAGAAGGAATGGAGAAGTAAGTTAACGCGGGCATTAATAAACGGAAGCTTGGATGAATTTGTTTAAGGGGAAATGGCATTTTAGTACCTTGATCTGTTTGGATGGGTTTACATTGTGGGTCAGACACAGAATGAGTGCTGGAGTAACTCAGTGGGTCAGGCAGCATCTCTGGAGAACATGGATAGGTGACGTTTCACAGAGTGTTGGAGTAACTCAGCGGGTCAGGCAGCATCTGTGGAGAACATGGATAGGTGACGTTTCACAGAGTGCTGGAGTAACACAGGCCAGCTCTCTAGTTGGTGATTGGATGGGTTCAGTTGAGTTGAGTTGTTTTTGAGTTGAGTTTCGTTTATTGTCACGTGTACCGAGGTACAGTGAAAAGCCTTTGCTGCGTGCTAACCAGTCAGCGGAAAGACAACGCACAATTACAATCGAGCCGTCCACAGTGTTGAGTGAATAGATACAGGATTGAGTGAATAACGTTCAGTGCAAGATAAGGTCAAGTAAAGTCAGATTAACGATAGTCCGAGGGTCACCAATGAGGTAGAAGGTAGTTCAGCACTGCTCTCTGGTTGTGGTAGGACGGTTCAGTTGCCTGATAACAGCTGGGAAGAAACTGTCCCTGAATCTGGAGGTGTGTGTTTCCACACTTCTGTACCTCTTGCCCGATGGGAGAGGGGAGAAGAGGGTGAGACCGGTCCTAGATTATGCAATAAATGCTGCTTTTGGAGGAGAGGTTTAGGAGAGTGGAGTGATTGTAATAGACAATAGACAATAGGTGTAGGAGGAGGCCATTCGGCCCTTCAAGCCAGCACTACCATTCAATGTGATCATGGCTGATCATTCACAATCAGTACCCCGTTCCTGCCTTCTCCCCATACCCCCTGACTCCGCTATCCTTAAGATCTCTGGGTGATTGCAGATCCATTTCTGGGGCCAGCAGGCAGAGAGTCGCCTGGGTTGGGCGCCATCTTGTACCCTGCTTTTTGTGGCCTTTCCTTGGTAAACCTGCATCCGCAGAGCCAGACAGAGCTCCCAGGGCTAACGGACACAAGGGCGGCACAGTTCGGCAATAGGCTGAAAGGAGACAGCATTGCAGAGGCACAGAGACCATAGAACAAACAACAGTGCAGCACAGGACCATGAGCAAACACAAGGTGGCGCAACGGTAGAGTTGCCGCCTTACAGCGAATGCAGCGCCGGAGACCTGGGTTCCATCCTGACTATGGGTGCCGTCTGTACGGAGTTTGTACGTTCTCCCCGTGACCTGCGTGGGTTTTCTCCGAGATCTTCAGTTTCCTCCCACACTCCAAAGACGTGCAGGTATGTAAGTTAATTGACTGGGTAAAATGTTTTTTTTAAAGTGTCCCTAGTGTGTGTGTAGGATAGTGTTAATGTGCGGGGATCGCTGGGCGGTGCGGACCCAGTGGGCCGAAGGGCCTGTTTCCGCACTGTATCTCTAAATCTAAAAACAAATCTAAATCTAAATTATGGGAAAAAAGCAGGAATGGGGGGGGAACAGATTTTGGATGATCAGCCATGAACATATTGAATGGCGGTGCTGGCTCGAAGGGCCGAATGGCCTCCTCCTGCACCTGTTGTCCATGTTTCTATTTCTATGTTTTTCCAATGTGGGTTGATGTCGGGGCCAGAGGGCTGTTGCGCGTAAAGTTGCTGCCTTCCAGCGTCAGAGTCCCAGGTTCGATCCTGACCACGGGTGCTATCTGTGTGGAGTTTGCACGTTCTCCCCGTGACCTCGTGGGTTTCCTCCCACATAGAAACATAGTGACATAGAAAATAGGTGCAGGAATAGGCCATTCGGCCCTTCGAGCCTGCACCGCCATTCAATATGATCATGGCTGATCATCCAATTCAGTATCCCGTACCTGCCTTCTCTCCATACCCCCTGATCCCTTTAGCCACAAGGGCCACATCTAACTCCCACTTAAATATAGCCAATGAACTGGCCTCAACTACCTTCTGTGGCAGAGAATTCCACAGATTCACCACTCTCTGTTTGAAAAAAAACGTTCTCATCTCGGTCCTAAAAGACTTCCCCCTTATCCTTAAACTGTGACCCCTTGTTCTGGACTTCCCCAACATCGGGAACAATCTTCCTGCATCTAGCCTGTCCAACCCCTTACGAATTTTGTAAGTTTCTATAAGATCCCCGCTCAATCTTCTAAATTCCAGCGAGTACAAGCCGAGTCTATCCAGCCCAATGACGTGCGGGTTTGTAGGTTAAGTGACCTCTGTCAATTCCCCATGCAGTCATAAGGTCAGAAGTGACAGGTGGAGAATTCGGCCATTCAGCCCATCAAGTTCACTGGAGTTTAGAAGGATGAGAGGGGGATCTTTTAGAGACGTGTAAAATTATGAAAGGACTGGACAAGCTAGATGCAGGAAAAATGTTTCCAATGTTGGGGGAGTCCTGAACCAGGGGCCACACAGTCTAAGAATAAAGGGGAGGCCATTAAAAACTGAGGTGAGAAAAGAACTTTTTCATCCAGAGAGCTGTAAATCTGTGGAATTCTCTGCCACAGAGGGCAGTGGAGGCCAAATCACTGGATGAATTTAAGAGAGAGTTAGATAGAGCTCTAGGGGCTAGTGGAATCAAGGGGTACGGGGAGAAGGCAGGCACGGGTTACTGATTGTGGATGATCAGCCATGATCACGATGAATGGCGGTGCTGGCTCGAAGGGCCAAATGGCCTCCACCTGCACCTATGTTTCTATGTAAGTCTACTCCACCATCCAATCATGGCTGATCTATCTCTCCCTCCTAACCCCATTCTCCTGCCTTCTCCCCGTAACCCCTGATATCTTATTGACATATCTGCAACATTCACCTTTAGGTTTTTTGCATTTTAGTTTAGTTTAGTTTAGAGATACAGCGCGGAAACAGGCCCTTCGGCCCACCGGGTCCGCGCCGACCAGCGATCCCTGCATGTTAATACAATCCTACGCACACTAGGGACAATTTTTTACATTTACCAAGCCAATTAACCTACAAACCTGCACGCCTTTGGAGTGTGGGAGGAAACCGAAGATCTCGGAGAAAACCCACGCAGGTCACGGGGAGAATATAGTTTCTTAGAATGGGATTCTAATCCTTAATTCTTAGAATGGGATTTGTGCTGATTCAGACTGCAGTGTCTACAAGACTCCCTTGTGTGTGAGTGAGCTGATTAATCAAGCACTTCAATGTTATATAAAACGTTGGTGAGACCGCATTTAGAGTATTGTGTTCACTACTGGGGACAATTTACACTTACACCAAGCCAATTAACCTACAAACCTGTGCGTCTTTGGAGTGTGGGAGGGAACCGAAGATCTCGGAGAAAACCCACGCAGGTCACGGGGGGAACGTACAAACTCCGTACAGACAGCGCCCGTAGTCAGGATGGAACCCGGGTCTCCGGCGCTGCATTCGCTGTGAGGCAGCGTCACTAACCGCTGCGCCACCGTGACCGCCCTTTCTACTTCTTTGATGACCCTTGGACTATTCTTGTAAGGAAATAACTGCAGATGCCGTTACAAATCGAAGGTACTTATTCACAAAATGCTGGAGTAACTCAGCGGGTCAGGCAGCATCTCAGGAGAGAAGGAATGGGGTGACGTTTCGGGTCGAGACCCTTCTTCAGACTGATGTCAGGGGGGGCGGGACAAAGGAAGGATATAGGTGGAGACAGGAAGATGGAGGGAGAACTGGGAAGGGGGAGGGGGAGAGAGGGACAGAGGAACTATCTAAAGTTGGAGAAGTCAATGTTCATACCACTGGGCTGCAAGCTGCCCAGGCGAAATATGAGGTCTATTCTTGATCGGAATAGATTCCCTTATTCCCTTATCATGTATCTGTACACTGTAAACGGCTCGATTGTCTTTCCTCTCATTGGTTAGCACGCAACAAAAGCTTTTCACTGTACCTCGGGACGCGTGACAATAAACTGAACTGAACTTAACGGGGACAGGCCCTTCGGCCCTCAATGCCCGTGCCGACCATGATGCCAAGACTAACTCCTACGTACCTGCGCTTGATCCTACGTACCTCCATTCCCTGCGTACCCATGGGCCTATCCACAAGGCTGTTAAGCGCCACTATTGTAAATGCCTCCTCCACCCCCTGGCAGTGCGTTCCATGCCCCCCCGCCACCCTCTGTGTGAACAAAGACCTGCCCCACACATCTCCTTCAAACTTTCCCCCTCTCACCTTGAAGATGTGACCTGTGGGATTTGAGAATGGCCCGCCCATCTGTGCTCGACGCAGTTTGCAGGGAATGTTCAACTTGCTGTGGTTAATAGACAATAGGTGCAGGAGGAGGCCATTCGGCCCTTTGAGCCAGCACCGCCATTCAATGTGATCATGGCTGATCATTCTCAATCAGTACCCCGTTCCTGCCTTCTCCCCGTACCCCCTGACTCCGCTATCCTTAAGAGCTCTATCTAGCTCTCTCTTGAATGCATTCAGAGAATTGGCCTTCACCGCCTTCTGAGGCAGAGAATTCCACAGATTTACAACTCTCTGACTGAAAACGTTTTTCCTCATCTCCGTTCTAAATGGCCTACCCCTTATTCTTAAACTGTGGCCCCTGATTCTGGACTCCCCCAACATTGGGAACATGTTTCCTGCCTCTAACGTGTCCAACCCCTTAATAATCTTATATGTTTCGATAAGATCCCCTCTCATCTTTCTAAATTCCAGTGTATACAAGCCTAGTCGCTCCAGTCTTTCAACATATGACAGTCCCGCCATTCCGGGAATTAACCTAGTGAACCTACGCTGCACGCCCTCAATAGCAAGATTATGCTTCCTCAAATTTGGAGACCCCGGGATGGCGGGACTGTCACATGAGGAAAGATTGAAAAGACTAGGCTTGTATTCACTGGAGTATAGAAGGATGAGAGGGGATCTTATAGAGACGTATAAAATTATAAAAGGACTGGACAAGCTAGATGCAGGAAAAATGTTCCCAATGTTGGGGGAGTCCAGAACTAGGGGCCACACAGTCTAAGAATAAAGGGGAGGCCATTTAAAACTGAGGTGAGAAGAAACTTTTTCACCCAGAGAGTTGTGAATTTGTGGAATTCTCTGCCACACAGGGCAGTGGAGGCCAAATCACTGGATGAATTTAAGAGAGAGTTAGATAGAGCTATGGGGGCTAGTGGAATCAAGGGGTATGGGGAGAAGGCAGGCACGGGTTACTGATTGTGGACGATCGTAGGGCCGAATGGCCTCCTCCTGCACCTATTGTGTATGTTTCTATGTTTAGCCAGTCACCTTTGTGGTTGCGCAGTAATGGAAAACAAAGAATTTCCAGGGTGTTCACTTAGTGTGGCGCAGCGGTAGAGTTGCCGCCTTACAGCGAATGCAGCGCCGGAGACACGGGTTCCATCCCGACTACGGGGGCTGTCTGTACGGTTTGTACGTTCTCCCAAAGACGTGCTGATTTGTACGTACACTCCAAAGACGTGCAGGTTTGTAGGTTAATTGGCTTGGTAAATGTAAAAATTGTCCCTGGTGTGTGTAGGATAGTGTTAGACAATAGACAATAGGTGCAGGAGGAGGCCATTCGGCCTTTCGAGCCAGCACTGCCATTCACCGTGATCATGGCTGATCATCCACAATCAGACAACTTGCCGTTCCCCTGACTCCGCTATCATTAAGAGCTCGATCTAGCTCTCTCTTGAAAGCATCCAGTGAATCGGCCTCCACTGCCTTCTGAGGCAGAGAGTTCCACAGCTTCACAACTCTCTGAGTGAAAAAGTGTGTGGGGGATCGCCGGTTGGCATGGACCCGCTGGGCCGAAGGGCCTGTTTCTGTGCTGTATCTCTAAACCAGACCAAACAAAACAAAAAATATTTTCTTGCGTAGAGTCCAGTAGAGCATTCCGATACCTAAGCACATCCTCGGGTTAGCAAGTCCGCTGATCCCGCATGCAAGAGGCGCCATGGTTGATCATTCTCAATCAGTACCCCGTTCCTGGCATCAACAAGTTAGGCTGAAGGGCTGCATGACTCTATGTTGAGTACAGGAGAAAATAGGTCCTTCTGCAGTTGTACAGGGCCCTAGTGAGAACACACCTGGAGTACTGTGTGCAGTTTTGGTCTCCAAATTTGAGGAAGGATATTCTTGCTTTTGAGGGCGTGCAGCGTAGGTTTACTAGGTTAATTCCCGGAATGGCGGGACTGTCATATGTTGAAAGACTGGAGCGACTAGGCTTGTATACACTGGAATTTAGAAGGATGAGAGGGGATGTTATCGAAACATATAAGATTATTAAGAGGTTGGACACGTTAGAGGCAGGAAACATGTTCCCAATGTTGGGGGAGTCCAGAACCAAGGGGCCACAGAATAAGAATAAGGGGTAGGCCATTTAGAACTGAGATGAGGAAAAACTTTTTCAGTCAGAGAGTTGTGAATCTGTGGAATTCTCTGCCACAGAAGGCAGTGGAGGCCAATTCACTGGATGTATTCAAGAGAGAATTAGATACAGCTCTTCAGGCTAATGGAATCAAGGGATATGGGGAAAAAGCAGGTACGTGGTACTGATTGAGAATGATCAGCCATGATCACATTGAATGGCGGTGCGTACAGGCTCGAAGGGCCGAACGGCCTACTCCTGCACCTATTTTCCATGCTTCTATGTTTGTAGGTTAATTGGCTTTGGTAAAAATTGTAAATTGTCGCTGGTGTGTAGTATAGTGCTAGTGTACGGGGTGATCATCGATCGGTGGGGTCTCGATGGGCCGAATGGCCAGTTTCCCATGTGTATCTCTAAAGTCTAAAAAAACTCTAAACTATTCTTCTTTGGAAATGGTTTGTACGTTCTCCCCGTGACCTGCGTGGGTTTTCTCCGAGATCTTCGGTTTCCTCCCACACTCCAAAGACGTGCAGGTCTGTAGGTTAATTGGCTTGGTAAATGTAAATAACTGTCCCTAGTGTGTGTAGGACGGTGTTAATGTGCGGGGATCGCTGGTCGGCGCGGACCCGGTGGGCCGAAGGGCCTGTTTCCGCGCTGTATCTCTAAACTAAACCAAATTAAAACTGACACCATCCCATCAGGGACAATTAAAATTTCTACCAAGCCAATTAACCTACAAACTTTGGAGTGTGGGAGGAAACCGGAGCACACGGAGAAAACCCACGCAGGTCACGGGGAGAAGGTACAAACTCCGTACAGACAGCGCCCGTGGTCGGGATTGAACCCGGGTCTCCGGCGCTGTGAGGCGGCAACTCTACGGCCGCGCCACCGTGCCCTTTAAGTCTCTGTAGATTGTTGGTCAGAGCAGGATTGATTGGAGATTGTCTTTATGTAGGATTTTGCTATCGTTGTACTTTGAGAGGGGGCAGGTGGCGAGATCGAAATATTCAAGCTGCTGTTTCTGCAACGCCATAAATAAACCAAGTTACTCTGTGATGCTCGGCAGAAGCTGTGAGGCAATAATGAAAGGAGTGAGGCGCAAGGAACTGCAGTTAAGTGATCGGAGCAGAATCAGGCCATTCGGCCCATCGAGTCTACCGCAGCCATTCAATCGTGGCCGACCTATCTTTTCCAGAACAAGGGGTCACAGTTTAAGGATAAGGGGGAAGTCTTTTAGGACCGAGATGAGAACGTTTTTTTTCACACAGAGAGTGGTGAATCTGTGGAATTCTCTGCCACAGAAGGTAGTTGAGGCCAGTTCATTGGCTATATTTAAGAGGGAGTTAGATGTGGCCCTTGTGGCTAAAGGGATCAGGGGGTATGGGGAGAAGGCAGGTACGGGATACTGAGCTGAATGATCAGCCATGATCATATTGAATGGCAGTGCAGGCTCGAAGGGCCGAATGGCCTACTCCTGCACCTATTTTCTATGTTTCTATGTTTCCCTCTCCCGCCTTCTCCCCACAACCCCAAATGCAGGTTCACAAAAATGAGTTGGAGTAACTCAGCGGGTCAGGGGAGCAAAGGAGAGGGGACTGGAGGCAGGAAAAGTCCAGAACAAAGCAGGGTCGGCACCAGATGACCGAGGAAGGGTGGGGCCCACAATAGACAATAGACAATAGGTGCAGGAGGAGGCCATTTGGCCCTTCGAGCCAGCACCACCATTCAATGTGATCATGGCTGATCATTCTCAATCAGTACCCCGTTCCTGCCTTCTCCCCATACCCCCTGACTCCGCTATCCTTAAGAGCTCTATCTAGCTCTCTCTTGAATGCATTCAGAGAATTGGCCTCCACTGCCTTCTGAGGCAGAGAATTCCACAGATTCACAACTCTCTGACTGAAAAGGTTTTTCCTCATCTCCGTTCTAAATGGCCTACCCCTTATTCTTAAACTGTGTGGCCCCTGGTTCTGGACTCCCCCCAACATTGGGAACATGTTTCCTCCATATAGCGTGTCCAAACCCTTAATAAATCTTGCAATCTTAATAATCAACAATGGCCCATTGTTGGCCGTTGGGAGAGGTGAAAACCAAGGGATACAGGGATGTGAACAGTAGGAACATTAGTGGGGAGACTAGAGTGGGGGAAGTTGATGGAGAGAGAGGGAATGCAGGGGACACTTGAAGTTAGAGTAATCAATATTTTTACCGTTGGCTGTAAGCTGCCCAAGCGAAATATGAGGTGCTGTTCCTCTAATTTGTGTGTGTGGCCTGACTCTGGACAATGGAGGAAGCCCAGGACAGAAAGGTCAGTGTGGGAATGGGAAGGGGAATTAAACCAGGAGGTAGTTAAAATGTTGATTGGAAGTCCTACTTTATTCTGGCCTTTTCTTACCTCCAGTTCCCACCCCTCTGCTGTCAGTCTGAAGAAGGGTCCCGACCCCGAAACGTCACCTATCCATGTCCTCCACAGATGCTGCCTGACCCGCTGAGTGACTCCAGCACTCTGTGAAACGTCACCTATCCATGTTCTCCAGAGATGCTGCCTGACCAGCTGAGTTACTCCAGCACTGTGTGAAACGTCACGTATCCATGTTCTCCACAGATGCTGCCTGACCCACTGAGTGACTCCAGCACTCTGTGAAACGTCACCTATCCATGTTCTCCACAGAGATGCTGCCTGACCCGCTGAGTTACTCCAGCACTGTGTGAAACGTCATCTATGCCCATGTTCTCCACAGAGATGCTGCCTGACCCGCTGAGTTACTCCAGCACTCTGTGAAACGTCACCTATCCATGTCCTCCACAGATGCTGCCTGATCCGCTGAGTTACTCCGGCACTCTGTGAAACGTCACCTATCCACAACTCCCAAGTCCCTTTGCACCTCCGATTTCTGGATTCTCTCCCCATTTAGAAAATAGTCCACGCCTTTATTCCTACCAGCAAAATGCACGACTCCACACTTTGCTCCACTGTAATCCATCTGCCACTTCTCTGCCCACTCTCCCAACCTGTCCAAGTCCTTCTGCAGAGTCCCTGCTTTCTCGACACTACCTGCCCCTCCACCTACTTTCGTTTCATCCTCAAACTTGACCGCAAAGCCTTCAATCCCCTCGTCCAAATCGTTGATATCCAACGTGAGAAGCAGCGGCCACATCACCGACCCCTGCGGAACTCCGCTAGTCACTGGCAGCCAACCAGAAACAGCCCCCTTCACTGCCACTCTTTGCCTTCTGCCATCCAGCCAACCTGCCATCCATGCCAGTATCTGCCCTTTGACATCACAGGCTATCATAGAAACATAGAAAATAGGTGCAGGAGTAGGCCATTCGGCCCTTCGAGCCTGCACCGCCATTCAATATGATCATGGCTGATCATCCAACTCAGTATCCCGTACCTGCCTTCTCTCCATACCCCCTGATCCCTTTAGCCACAAGGGCCACATCTAACTCCCTCTTAAATATAGCCAATGAACTGGCCTCAACTACCTTCTGTGGCAGAGAATTCCACAGATTCACCACTCTCTGTGTGAAAAAAAACGTTCTCATCTCGGTCCTAAAAGACTTCCCCCTTATCCTTAATCTGTGACCCCTTGTTCTGGACTCCCCCAACATCGGGAACAATCTTCCTGCATCTAGCCTGTCCAACCCCTTAAGAATTTTGTAAGTTTCTATAAGATCCCCCCTCAATCTTCTAAATTCCAGCGAGTCTTCTCTCATCTTCCTCAGCAGCCTCACGTGTGGCACCTTATCAAAGGCCTTCTGAAAATGATATGAAATCACGAGAGCCCTAGATAGGGTAGACAGTCATAACCTTTTTCTCCCGGGGTGGAAATCTTAAATAACAGAAGCCTTAGCTTTAAATAAGACACAGAGTGCTGGAGTAACTCAGTGGGTCGGGCAGCATCTGTGGAAAGCATGGATTGGTGACGTTTCACAGAGTGCTGGAGTAACTCAGCGGGTCAGGCAGCATCTCTGGAGAACATGGATAGGTGACGTTTATAGGGCATCATGGTGGCGCATCGGTAGAGTTGCTGCCTCACAGCGCCAGAGACCCGGGTTCGATCCTGACTACGGGCGCCGTCTGTACGGAGTTTGTACGTTCTCCCCGTGACCTGCGTGGGTTTTCTCTGAGATCTTCGGTTTCCTCCCACACTCCAAAGACGTGCAGGTTTGTAGGTTAATAGCCTCCTCTTGAATGTCACTAAAACAAAGGAGCTGATTGTGGACTTCAGAATGGCTAAACATCCAAGGACGTACACGCCACTGGAGATAAATGGGTCTACTGTGGATAGGTTGAGCAGCTTTAAATACTTGGGAGTCCGCATCACAGAGGATCTGACGTGGGCAACGCACATTGCCGCACTGGTGGGTAAAGCTAAGCAGCGCCTTTACCACCTTAGACAACTGAGGAAATTCAGAGTGTCTCTGAGGATCCTTCATTGCTTCTACTCTGGGGCTGTAGAGAGCATCCTGTCCGGCAACATTACAGTCTGGTTTGGGAACAGCTCTGCCTAGGACAGGATGGCCCTGCAGAGAGTAGTGCGTTCGGCAGAACGCACCATGGGAACTACACTCGTCCCCCTGCAGGACCTATACATCAGGAGATGCAGATCCAGAGCAAGCAAGATCATGAGGGACCCCTACCACCCCAGCAACGGACTGTTCCAGCTGCTACGATCAGGCAAACGCCCCCGCTGTCACGCTGTGGAAACGGAGAGGATGAGACGGAGTTTCTTCCCACAGGCCATCAGGGCTGTTAACTTTTATAACCCCAGAGACTGAATTTTAGTATATATACTATATATATAGTATATAGTAACTTATTAACTATATTTATATGCTGTAACTGTAATTCTTTTTTGTGCACAATCCACAGGCATTGCCACTTTCATTTCACTGCACATCGTGTATGTGTATGTGACAAATAAACTTGACTTGACTTGACTAATTGGCTTGGTGTAAATGTAAAATTGTCCCTGATGTGTTAATGTGCGTGGTCGTTGGTCGGTACGGGCTCGGTGCCTCCGCGCTGTATCTCTAAACCTAAAAAACTAAAAAAGGTGACGTTTCACAGAGTGCTGGAGTAACTCAGCGGGTCAGGCAGCATCTCTGGAGAACATGGATAGGTGACGTTTCACAGAGTGCTGGAGTAACTCAGCGGGTCAGGCAGCATCTCTGGAGAACATGGATGGGAGACGTTTGGTGGTTTTAAGACGTACACTTGGTGTAAAAGAGTATTTTATGAATATATTGTTTTAATAATTGTATGTCCAAATCTATCCGACTGCTCAATAGCACTTGTGTCAATTGATGGGGAGGAGTTACATAATACACAAAGGTTATTAAACATACTGCTCTCCCCTCTATCTGACAATGTCTCCAGTTGGCGTTTGTTTGTTCCTAGTTTTGATATTTCTTGACGTCAGTAGCCTTGTTTTTGATTTGTTGCAGATAAAATAATGTCATTTAAGTGGCTTTTAGATAGGCACACGGATAGAGTCATAGATAGAGTCATATTGAATGGCGGTGCAGGCTCAAAGGGCCGAATGGCCTACTCCTGCACCTATTTTCTATGTTTCTATGTTTCTATACGGCATGGAAACAGGGCCCTTCGGCCCAACGTACATGTCCCATCTCAGGAGAGAAGGAATGAATGGGTGACGTTTCGGGTCGAGACCCTTCTTCAGACTGATGTCAGGGGAGGGGGCGGGACAGAGATAGGATGTAGTCGGAGGCAGGGAGGCTGGTGGGAGAACTGGGAAGGAGGAGGGGATAGACAATAGACAATAGGTGCAGGAGGAGGCCCTTCGAGCCAGCACCGCCATTCAATGTGATCATGGCCGATCATGGAGAGAGAGAGAGAGGGAAAGCAGGGACTATCTGAAGAGGGAGTGACCTGGGAGTGCGACTGGTCCTTGATTGTGCTGCTGGGCTCGCCGAGGCAGCGTGAGGTGTAGATGGAGTCGATGGAAGGGAGGTCGGTTTGTGCGTGCGACGGTCTGGGCTGCGTCCATAATTCGCTGCGATTTCTCTCGCTGGTCTTGGGCGGGGCTGTGATGTGTCCCGATAAAATGCTCCCCACGGCGCATCTGTAGAAGTTGGTGAGAGTCGTTGGGGACGTGCCGAACCTCCTCAGCCTTCTAAGGGAGTCGAGGCGTCTGTGGGCTTTCTTGGTCGTTGCTTCAGTGCGGGTGGTCCAGGAGAAGTCGTTGGCGATGTTGACTCCCAGGAATTTGAAGCTTTGAACGTCTCTACTTTGGTGCCATCATTGCAAGCTTGGGCGTGTGTACCACCTTCCCTTCCTGAAGTCCACCGCTATCTCCTTTAAAATTTTTTTTTTTTTAATTCAAATATTAAAATAATATATACAATACAATATGCACTGGAATTTAGAAGGATGAGAGGAGATCTTATTGAAACGTATAAGATTATTAAGGGGTTGGACACGTTAGAGGCAGGAAACATGTTCCCAATGTTGGGGGTGAGTCCAGAACCAAGGGGCCACACAGTTTAAGAATAAGGGGTAGGCCATTTAGAACTGAGATGAGGAAAACCCTTTTTCACTCAGAGAGTTGTGAATCTGTGGAATTCTCTGCCTCAGAAGGCAGTGGAGGCCAATTCTCTGAATGCATTCAAGAGAGAGCTAGATAGAGCTCTTAAGGATAGCGGAGTCAGGGGGTATGGGGAGAAGGCAGGAACGGGGTACTGATTGAGAATGATCAGCCATGATCACATTGAATGGCGGTGCTGGCTCGAAGGGCCGAATGGCCTCCTCCTGCGCCTATTGTCTATTGCCTATAAAACCAAAACAGAACCCACCACCAGAATACTATACAAACAAATATACCAATTGAAACTATTGTACAATTATATTACAATCCCCATCCAGGATACATCCAATCCCCTGCGGTGCCCAGCGGTCCCGGGAATCCCCCATGGTGCCCGTGGACAGCGCGCGGTCCCTCTCCAACACCACCCGGGCGCGGACAGACGTAACCCCGGAAAAGGGGCAGGCAGCTGGCTCAGGCAGAGCCCTCTTCCGCCTGGCGCCGTGAGTCACGAACGGCCATCTTGGCCAGGTCCAGGAGCAACCCAACCAGGACATCTTTGGCCCTACCCTCTCACCTACGCACAGGGGTGTCCAAGGATGAGGATGGTGGGGGTGAGACGTGCAGCCTAAAGGCAAGGAGCAGCCCCTTTAGATATTGGAACAGGGGCTGCAACCTCACACACTCCATATACACGTGGTACACAGACTCACACACTCCATGTACACGTGGTACACAGACTCACACACTCCATGTACACCTGGTACACAGACTCACACACCATGTACACGTGGCACACAGACACACACTCCATGTACACGTGGTACACAGACTCACACACTCCATGTACACCTGGTACACAGACTCACACACTCCATGTACACATGGTGCATAGACTCACACACTCCATATACACGTGGTACACACACTCCATGTACACGCGGTGCACAGACTCACACACTCCATGTACACGTGGTACACAGACTCACACACTCCGTGTACACAGACTCACACACTCCATGTACACGTGGTACACAGACTCACACACTGAAGGGTGTCGAGGAAATGCGGCTCATGTTATGTGGGACCGGCTCCCGGGGAAGGAACCGCTATCTCCTTTGCCTTAATCGACCGTCTGACGTTCAATGAGGGCCGGCTGAAACCCACCAGTGTGTTTTCCAGAGGGGACTAGTCCTTAACAGCAGTGTTTCCACCCACAGATGCCCCCCTGCTGAACGACAAACCTCTTCGTCACAACAAAAGGAATCACCATCCACCATTTAAATAACCGTCTAAACATCTGCGAGCGTTTTGTTGTACAAATTCACCACCATGGCATATTGTTCTTACAGGTAGTAACACACTTGCTCTACGGGATTTGTGCTGATCATTATAATTTTTTGCACTTCTCTGCAGCTGGGAATTAAACGTTTGTTCCTTATTCAAACTGTAACGCCCAAGTTATTAATCATCTTAATTTTCCCCTGGCATGCTGCAATATTGTGGTTATTTATTTCACAAAATGCTGGAGTAACTCAGCGGGTCGGGCAGCATCTCTGGAGAACGTGGATAGGTGACGTTTCACAGAGTGCTGGAGTAACTCAGCGGGTCGGGCAGCATCTGTGGAGAACGTGGATAGGTGACGTTTCACAGAGTGCTGGAGTAACTCAGCGGGTCAGACAGCATCGCTGGAGAAAAGGAATGGGTGATGTTTCATCTTCCTATGCTGTGCTGGAGGAGGCCATTCGGCCCTTCGAGCCAGCACCGCCATTCATTGTGATCATGGCTGATCATTCTCAATCAATAACCCGTGCCTGACTTCTCCCCATATCCCTTGATTCCACTAGCCCCGAGAGTATGTAACTCTCTCTTAAATTCATCCAGTGAATTGGCCTCCACTGCCCTCTGTGGTAGAAAATTCCACAAATTCACAACTCTCTGGGTGAAAAAGGTTCCTTCTCACCTCAGTTTTAAATGGCCTCCCCTTTATTGCTAGACTGTGCGGCCCCTGGTTCTGGACTCCCCCAACATTGGGAACATTTTTCCTGCATCTAACTTGTAATAAACACATCGGCACGGTGGCGTAGCGGTAGATTCGTTGCCTCCCAGCGCCGGAGACCCGGGGTCCAGCCCAACTTCGGGTGCTGTCTGTACGGAGTTTGTACGTTCTCCCCGTGACCTGCGTGGGTTTTCCCCGGGCGGTCCGGTTTCCTCCCGCACTCCAAAGACGCGCAGGTTTGTAGGTTAATTGGCTTCGTAAGAATTGTAACTTGTTACAAAGAGAGTGTGGGAATGGGAGGGGGAATTATAGTGTTGACGACCGGGAGATCAGGCAGGTCCAGGCGGACTGAGCGGAGGTGTCCAGCGAAACTATCGCCCAGTCTGCGCTCGGTCTCAACGATATGTAGGAAGCTACACCTGGAACAGCGGATGCAGTCGATGGGGGTGGAGGAGGTGCAGGTGAACCTCTAATAATAACCCAAAGCTGAATACAGACCATCACACAAACCAACCTCCCTTCCATCGACTCCATCGATTGAGAATGATCAGCCATGATCACATTGAATGGCGGTGCTGGCTCGAAGTGCCGAATGGCCTCCTCCCGCACCTATTGTCTATTGTCTATTATCTACACCTCACGCTGCCTCGGCAAGGCCAGCAGCATAATCAAGGACCAGTCTCACCCCCGGCCACTCCCTCTTCTCCCCTCTCCCACGGGCAAGAGGTACAGAAGTGTGGAAACGCACACCTCCAGATTCAAGGACAGTTTCTTCCCGGCTGTTATCAGGCAACTGAACCATCCTCTCACCAAGTAGAGAACGGTCCTGAACTACTATCTACCTCATTGGAGACCCTCGGACTATCCTTGATCGGACTTTGCTGGCTTTACCTTGCATTAAACGTTGTTCCCTTATCATGTATCTGTACGCTGTGAATGGCTCGATTGTAATCGTGTGTTGTCTTTTCACTGACTGGTTAGCACGCAACAAAGCTTTTCACTGTACCTCGGTACACGTGACAATAAACTAAACTGTGATAACAGAGGGGGGGGGAAGCTGTCTTGGCAAAGGAGGGGGGGGGGAGGGCCAATTATATTCATGCTTTCCTCTCATTTTGCAGTATCAAATGTTAGATATTGAAAAACATACCAAGAATTGGCAGCCAAGCAAATCAGCACTGTGTCGAATTAATGAATCACCTATTTTGCCCACATACAGCTAGCAACAGTGGGGAAAAAAAGTCATAGAGTGATACAGTGTGGAAACAGGCCCTTCGGCCCAACTCACCCACACCGGTCAACAATGTCCCAGCTACCCTAGTCCCACCTGCCCTGCGTTAGGTCCATATCCCTCCAAACCTGTCCTATCCATGTACCTGTCTAACTATTTCTTAAACGGTGGGATAGTCCCAGCCACAACTACCTCCTCTGGCAGCTCGTTCCACACACCCACCACCCTCAGTGTGGAAAGGATACCCCTCAAACGGAGATGAGGAAAAACTTTTTCAGTCAGAGAGTTGTGAATCTGTGGAATTCTCCGCCTCAGAAGGCAGTGGAGGCCAATTCTCTGAATGCATTCAAGAGAGAGCTAGATAGAGCTCTTAAGGATAGCGGAGTCAGGGGGTATGGGGAGAAGGCAGGAACGGGGTACTGATTGAGAATGATCAGCCATGATCACATTGAACGGCCCTTCCCCATCCCCACCGGCACCATTAATTCCTTCTGATTAACTAAATTGTCACACAAAAGACCCTTAATCTTCATCTTCAAGGTCGTCTTGTGGAGTCTCATTGTCTGTAACTCGTTTTCACCTAGCCCACAGCGAACAATGGCCTATTTCCTTTATCATCGTTACTTTTATTCGTTTGTTCTATATCTCTCCACATCACCGTCTATATCTCTTGTTTCCCTTCCAATAGAGAATGGACATTAGGTGCAGGAGGAGGCCATTCGGCCCTTCGAGCCTGTACGCACCACCATTCAATGTGATCATGGCTGATCATTCTCAATCAGTACCCCGTTCCTGCCTTCTCCCCATACCCCCTGACTCCGCTATCCTCAAGAGCTCTATCCAGCTCTCTCTTAAATGCATTCAGAGAATTGACCTCCACTGTCTTCTGAGGCAGAGAATTCCACAGATTCACAACTCTCTGACTGAAAAAGTTTTTCCTCCTCCGTTCTAAATGGCCTACCCCTTATTCTTAAACTGTGGCCCCCGACCGACCATCAGTCTGAAAAAGGGTCTCGAACCAAAAGGTCACCCATTCCTTCTCTCCAGAGAAGCTGCCTGACCCGCTGAGTTACTCCAGCATTTGTGGAATTCTCTGCCACAGAGGGCAGTGGAGGCCAATTCACTGGATGAATTTAAAAGAGAGTTAGATAGAGCTCTAGGGGCTAGTGGAATCAAGGGATATGGGGAGAAGGCAGGCACGAGTTACTGATTGTGGATGATCAGCCATGATCACAATGAATGGCGGTGCTGGCTCGAAGGGGCGAATGGCCTCCTCCTGCACCTATTTTCTATGTTTCACTCAATGTGACTAACGAATGCTCTCTGCTGCAAAATGTACAAAGCAAATCAGATAGTCAGGCTGGAAAATGATTGAAGTTTATAAGCAAGACCTTTTTTCCCCACTGTTGCTAACTGTATGTGGGCAAAATAGAATTGAGGTGATTCATTAGTTTGTCACAGTGCTGATTCTCTTGGCTGCTAATTCTTGGCATGCTTTGCAATAACCAACATTTGCTATTGCAAATTGAGAGGAAATGTTTCAGCTAATAATTGCCCTCAATTCTGGCAAGGACTGCTCTTTCTCTTCTGTTACAGGTTAATTATTAGGGGCAACGACCCCGACTGCCCTTTCAGGTGAGGAAGACGTTCACTTGCACCTCTTCCAACCTCCAACAGTTGAGTATAGGAGCAAAGAGGTCCATCTGCAGTTGTACAGGGCCCTAGTGAGACCGCACCTGGAGTACTGTGTGCAGTTTTGGTCTCCAAATTTGAGGAAGGATATTCTTGCTATTGAGGGGGTGCAGCGTAGGTTTACTAGGTTAGTTCCCGGAATGGCGGGACTGTCATATGTTGAAAGACTGGAGCGACTGGGCTTATATACATTGGAATTTAGAAGGATGAGAGGAGATCTTATCGAAACGTATAAGATTATGAAGGGGTTGGACACATTAGAGGCAGGAAACATGTTCCCAATGTTGGGGGAGTCCAGAACAAGGGGCCACAGTTTAAGAATAAGGGGTAGGCCATTTAGAACGGAGATGAGGAAAAACTTTTTCAGTCAGAGAGTTGTGAATCTGTGGAATTCTCTGCCTCAGAAGGCAGTGGTGGCCAATTCTCTGAATGCATTCAAGAGAGAGCTAGATAGAGCTCTTAAGGATAGCGGAGTCAGGGTGTATGGGGAGAAGGCAGGAACGGGGTACTGATTGAGAATGATCAGCCATGATCACATTGAATGGTGGTGCTGGCTCAAAGGGCCGAATGGCCTACTCCTGCACCTATTGTCTATTGTCTATTGTCTCATCTACTGCATCTGCTGTTCCAGGTGTATAAAATCATGAGAGGATTAGATCGGGTAGACGCACAGAGTCTCTTGCCCAGGGTAGGGGAATCGAGGACCAGCGGACATAGGTTCAAGGTGAGGGGGAAAAGATTTATTAGGAATGTGAGGGGCAACTTTTTCACACAGAGGGTGGTGGGTGTGTGGAACGAGCTGCCAGAGGAGGTAGTTGTGAGGCAGGGACTATCCCAACGTTTCAGAAACAGTTAAGACAGTTACATGGATAGGACAGGTTTGGAGGGATATGGACCAAGCGCAGGCAGGTGGGACTAGTGTAGCTGGGACATTGTTGGCCGGTGTGGGCGAGTTGGGCCGAAGGGCCTGTTTCCACGCTGTATCACTCGATGAATCTATAACTCCTAGATATCGGCGAGATCATTTCGCTGGTCACCTACGCTCAGTCCGCCTGGACCTACCTGATCTCCCGGTAGCCAAACACTTTAACAATGGGCTGATTCTGCTCCTGGAACTTGTGACCTTATAAACCTGTTGCTATGTTTAATTCTTCACATTGAAAAAAAGTACGTTAATAAAATATCACAGAGTAAGCTGGTATCACAAAATGCTGGAGTAACTCAGCGGGTCGGGCAGCATATCGGGAGAGAAGGAACGGGTGACGTTTCGGGTCGAGACCCTTCTTCAGACTGATGATCAGTCTGAAGAAGGGTCTCGACCCGAAACGTCACCCATTCCCTCTCTCCTAGATGCTGCCTGACCCGCTGAGTTACTCCAGCATTTTGTGATACCTTCAATTTGTACCAGCATCTGCAGTTATTTTTCTACAGAGTAAGCTGGTGAGTGTTCTTATTGAATGGCTTCTGAGGCTGTTCATTTATTAATAGCTGACATTATGAAGTTACAGCGTGGGATTTGTGCTGTCTCAGACTGCACTCCAGCCCGTAGGTGGAAAACCGATCACAGTTTGGCTCTTGAATTCTATCCATTAAATGTTTAGAGCCTTGCAGGGCCTACGAGATTCCTTTGAGAGAGTAAGCCGTTATATCTTGCACTTCAACATTATATTAGTTTAGAGATGCAGCACATAAACAGACCCACAGCGATCCACACACATGGCGGGACTGTCGTACGTTGAAAGGCTGGAGCGACTGGGCTTGTATACGCTGGAATTTAGAGGGATGAGAGGGGATCTTATGAAACAGAATTGATAGAGAATTGGTTGGCAGACAGGAAAAAAAGAGTTGGGATTAACGGGTCCCTTTCAGAATGGCAGGCAGTGACTAGTGGGGTACCGCAAGGCTCGGTGCTGAGACCGCAGCTATTTACAATATACATTAATGACTTGGATGAAGGGATTAAAAGTACCATTAGCAAATTTTCGGATGACGCAAAGCTGGGTGGCAGTGTGAACTGTGAGGAAGATGCTATGAGGTTGCAGGGTGACTTGGACAGGTTGTGTGAGTGGGCGGATGCATGGCAGATGCAGTTTAATGTGGATAAATGTGAGGTTATCCACTTTGGTGGCCAGAACAGGAAGGCAGATTATTATCTGAATGGTGTCAAGTTAGGAAAAGGGGACGTACAACAAGATCTGGGTGTCCTAGTTCATCAGTCACTGAAAGTAAGCATGCAGGTACAGCAGGCAGTGAAGAAAGCCAATGGAATGTTGGCCTTCATAACAAGGGGAGTTGAGTATAGGAGCAAAGAGATCCTTCTGCAGTTGTACAGGGCCCTAGTGAGACCGCACCTGGAGTACTGTGTGCAGTTCTGGTCTCCAAATTTGAGGAGGGATATTCTTGCTATTGAGGGCGTGCAGCGTAGGTTCACGAGGTTAATTCCCGGAATGGCGGGACTGTCGTATGTTGAAAGACTGGAGCGACTGGGCTTGTATACGCTGGAATTTAGAAGGATGAGAGGGGATCTTATCGAAACATGTAAGATTATTAAGGGATTGGACAGGCTAGAGGCAGGAAACATGTTCCCGATGTTGGGGGAGTCCAGAACCAGGGGCCACAGTTTAAGAATAAGGGGTAGGCCATTTAGAACGGAGATGAGGAAAAACGTTTTCACCCAGTGAGTTGTAAATCTGTGGAATTCTCTGCCTCAGAAGACAGTGGAGGCCAATTTTCTGGGTGCTTTCAAGAGAGAGCTAGATAGAGCTCTTAATGATAGCAGAGTCAGGGGGTATGGGGAGAAGGCAGGAACGGGGTACTGATTGTGGATGATCAGCCATAATCACATTGAATGGCGGTGCTGGCTCGAAGGGCCGAATGGCCTACTCCTGCACCTATTGTCTATTGTCTATTGTCTATTAACACTATCCTACACACACTAAGGGCAATTTACATTTGTACCAAGCCAACTAACTGACAAACCTGTACTATTCTGATCTATTGGATGTCTTCCCAATTAATACTCCAAAACACTTTTATTTTAATGGTTCCACTGTACAGTAGTATAATTAATTTTCCAGTGAAACCATTAGGTTTCAAGGGAGCACGGGAAATAGAACAGGAATCGGAGAGACAGAACAGAAACAGAACCAAGCAAGTTGTGCGTCTTTGGAGAGTGGGAGGAAATTGAGGATCTCGGAGAAAACCCACGCAGGTCACGGGGAGAAGGTACAAATGTAGATTTTTAGAATGGGATTCTAATCCTTAATTCTTAGAATAGGATTTGCGCTGTTTCAGACTGCAGTGTGCATGTTTGGATCCTTGCAGGGTCCACAAGGAACCTTTGTGGGGGTAAGCTGGTTTATCTAGTACTTCAATGTTATATAAAACGTTGGTGAGACCGCATTTAGAGTATTGTGTTCAGTTCTGGGCACCGTGTTATAGCAAAGATGTTGTCAAGCTGGAATGAGTGCAGAGAAGATTTATGAGGATAGAAACATAGACGCATAGAAAATTGGTGCAGGAGGAGGCCATTCGGCCCTTCGAGCCTGCACCGCCATTCATTGTGATCATGGCTGATCATTCTCAATCAGTACCCCGTTCCTGCCTTCTCCCCATATCTTTAGATTTTTTTAGATTTAGAGATACAGCGCGGAAACAGGCCCTTCGGCCCACCGGGTCCGTGCCGCCCAGCGGTCCCCGCACATTAACACTATCCCACACACACTAGGGACAATTTTCACATTTACCCGGTCAATTAACCTACAAACCTGCACGTCTTTGGAGTGTGGGAGGAAACCGAAGATCTCGGAGAACCGAAGATCTCTCGCAGGTCTCGGGGAGAACGTACAAACTCCGTACAGACGGCGCCCGTAGTCATGATCGAACCTGAGTCTCCGGCGCGGCATTCGCTGTAAGGCAGCAACTCTACCGCTGCGCCACCGTGCCACCCTTGATTCCACTAGCCCCTAGAGCTCTATCCAACTCTCTCTTAAATCCATCCAGTGATTTGGCCTCCACTGCCTTCTGTGGCAGCGAATTCCACAAATCCACAACTCTCTGGGTGAAAAAGTTCCTTCTCACCTCAGTTTTAAATGGCCTCCCCTTTATTCTTAGACTGTGTGGCCCCTGGTTCTGGACTCCCCCAACATTGGGAACATTTTTCCTAAATCTAGCTTGTCCAGTCCTTTTATAATTTCGTCCATAACGTCCATATATCTCGTTTCCCTTTCCCCCGACCGTCAGTCTGATAAGGGTCTCGAGCCAAAATGTCACCCATTCCTTCTGTCCTGAGATGCTGCCTGACCTGCTGAGTTACTCCAGCACTCTGTGTCTACCTCACATTTATGTGGATGTGGCCGGGACTAGAGGGTGTGAGCTACAGGGAGAGGTTGAGCAGGCTGGGACTCTGTTCCATGGAGCGCAGGAGGATGAGGGGTGATCTTATAGAGGTGTACAAAATCATGAGAGGAATAGATCGGGTAGACGCACAGAGTCTCTTACCCAGAGTAGGGGAATCGAGGACCAGAGGACAAAGGTTTAAGGTGAAGGGGAAAAGATTTTACAGGAATCTGAGGGGTAACTTTTTCACACAGAGGGTGGTGGGTGTGTGGAACAAGCTGCCAGAGGAGGTAGTTGAGGCTGGGACTATCTCAGCGTTTAAGAAACAGTTAGACAGGTACATGGATGGGACAGGTTTGGTGGGATATGGGCCTGATTCTGCCGCGATCACTTATGAACAGATCACAGCTGAGAGGGGAGTTCATTATAAACAGACGACACTATTATAGGGCTTGTCCCACTGGATACAGAGAGAGCGTTTCTCTCCATTGAACAGTTTAGGACCAGCTACATTACTTTTTACATTTCTTAAATTGCTTTTAAGATTTCAGGTTGAGATGAGTTTTCTCCCGATGACTATTTAACAGGTGCAATGTACTTTAGTTCTGCAGTGAAAATTGTCTTTGCTGTACAGAGTTTGTACGTGTTCCCTGTGACTGCGTGGGTTCTCAGTATTAGGCCATTCGGCCCATCATGTCTACTCTGCCATTCAATCATGGCTGATCTATCTCACCCTCTCAACCCCATGACCGCTGATACCTGCACTAATCAAGAATCTGTCAATCTCCGCCTCAATAATAACTATTGACAGCCTCCACAGCAATGAATCCCACAGATTCACCACCCTCTGACTGACGAAATTCCTCCTCATCTCTTTTCTAAAGGTACGTCCTTTTATTCTGAGGCTGTGACCTCTAGTCCTACACTCTCCCACTAGTGGAAACATCCTCTCCACATCCACTCTATCCAGGCCGCTCACCATTCGGTAAGTTTCAACGAGGTCCCCCCTCATCCTTCTAAACTCCAGCAAGTAGACAATAGACAATAGGTGCGGGAGGAGGCCATTCGGCCCTTCGAGCCAGCACCGCCATTCAATGTGATCATGGCTGATCATTCACAATCAGTACCCCGTTCCTGCCTTCTCCCCATACCCCCTGACTCTGCTATTATTAAGAGCTCTATCTAGCTCTCTCTTGAAAGCATCCAGAGAATTGGCCTCCACTGCCTTCTGAGGCAGAGAATTCCACAGATTCACAACTCTCTGAGTGAAAACAAAAATCCCTCATCTCCGTTCTAAATGGCCTACCCCTTATTCTTAAACTGTGGCCTCTGGTTCTGGACTCCCCCAACATTGGGAACATGTTTCCTGCCTCTAACGTATCCAATCCCTTAATAATCTTATACGTTTCAATAAGATCTCCTCTCATCATTCTAAATTCCAGTGTAAGATAATAACTGCAGATGCTGGTACAAATCGAAGGTATTTATTTCACAAAATGCTGGAGTAACTCAGCGGGTCAGGCAGCATCTCAGGAGAGAAGGAATGGGTGACGTTTCGGGTCGAGACCCTTCTAAATTCCAGTGTATACAAGCCCAGTCACTCCAGTCTTTCAACGTACGACAGTCCCGCCATTCCTGCGACGAGGACATTGCGTACAGAGAACTGATCAAGGAGTTTGTGGACTGGTGCCAGCGGAACTGCCTCCGGGTCAATGCGGGGAAAACCAGGGAGATGGTGGTAGATTTCCGCAGGCGCAGCCAGGTCCCCCCGACACCGGAGAACATCCAGGGAATGGACATCGAGAGGGTGGACTCTTATACGTACCTTGGTGTCTACCTCAATAATAAACTGGACTGGACTGAAAACACCGATGCGCCATACAGAAAGGGCCAGAGCAGACTTTATCTGCTGAGGAGACTCAGGTCCTTTGGAGTGCAGGGGGCAGTCCTAAGGACCTTCTACAACACGGTGGTTGCATCGGCCATTTTCTATGGAGTGGTCTGCTGGAGCAGCAGCATCTCAGCAGTGGAAGGGAAAAGACTCAACAAGCTGGTCAGGAAGGCCAGCTCTGTCCTGGGTTGCCCCCTCGACTCAGTGCAGGTGGTGGGAGAGAGGAGGTTGATGGCAAAGTTAACATCGCTGCTGGACAACGACTCCCACCCCATGCAGGACACTGTCACTGCGCTGAGTAGCTCCTTCAGTGACAGACTCCTTCACCCCAAGTGCGTGAAGGAGAGATATAGGAGGTCCTTCCTTCCCGCTGCTGTGAGACTGCACAACCAGCACTGCTCCCAGCAGACCAGTCAACAGTAACAGCTAAGAACACACCGAAAACGGATGACAATTTATAGACAATAGACAATAGGTGCAGGAGGAGGCCATTCGGCCCTTCGAGCCAGCACCGCCATTCAATGTGATCATGTCTGATCATCCACAATCAGTACCCCGTTCCTGCCTTCTCCCCATACCCCCTGACTCCGCTATCCTTAAGAGCTCTATCCAGCTCTCTCTTGAAATCGTTCAGAGAACTGGCCTCCACTGCCTTCTGAGGCAGAGAATTCCACAGATTCACAACTCTCTGATTGAAAAAGTTTTTCCTCATCTCAGTTCTAAATGGCCCACCCCTTATTCTTAAACTGTGGCCCCTTGTTCTGGACTCCCCCCCCAACATTGGGAACATGTTTCCTGCCTCTAACGTGTCCAACCCCTTAATAATCTTATACGTTTCGATAAAAAACCCTCTCATCCTTCTAAATTCCAGTGTATACAAGCCTGTCTTTCCTTTTATTTATAATGGCTGATCTCTTGCTCTTCACTTTGCTGCTGTAACACTGTGAATTTCCCCCAGTGTGGGACGAATAAAGGAATATATGATATCATTATTATTAGTCCTATCTCTCCCTGTACATCACAGCAAACAGCCTGGCCAACACAAGCTTACCGCAGCGCAGGTCGAACGCTAATTATCATTTAATCCCATCTCCCTGGGTGCAATGTGGAGGCTTCATTTGCAATCTGCTTCAGAGGAGCATGGCGCTGCAGCGGTTAGTCGGGATGGAGCCGTGACCTTCTGCGAATGAAGCAGAGGGCACTGGTAATCGCGGACTGTACTTCATCTACACGAGATCCTTGCTCTCCTGCGTTCACCCTGGGTCGTCTCCTGCTTAACTGTGCCCATGAATTAAATATGAACCAACCCCGCACACAAAGTCGGCCGAGCGGCACGGTGGCGCAGCGGGTAGACAATAGACAATAGACAACAGGTGCAGGAGGAGGCCATTCGGCCCTTCCAGCCAGCACCACCTTTCAATGCGATCATGGCTGATCATTCTCAATCAGTACCCCGTTCCAGCCTTCTCCCCATACCCCCTGACTCCGCTATCCTTAAGAGCTCTATCCAGCTCTCTCTTGAATGCATTCAGAGAATTGGCCTCCACTGCCTTCTGAGGCAGAGAATTCCACAGATTCACAACTCTCTGGGTGAAAAAGTTTTTCCTTATCTCCGTTCTAAATGGCCCACCCCTTATTCTTAAACTGTGGCCCCTGGTTCTGGACTCCCCCAACATTGCGTTTCCTGCCTCTAATGTGTCCAACCCCTTAATAATCTTATACGTTTCGATAAGATCCCCTCTCATCCTTCTAAAGGCTGCCTCACGGCGCCAGAGACCCGGGTTCGATCCTGACTAAGGGGTGCCTGTCTGTACGGAGTTTGTACATTCTCCCCGTGACCTGCGTGGGTTTTCACCGGGTGCTCCGGTTTCCTCCCACACTCCAAAGACGTGCATGTTTGTAGGTTGTCCCTAGTGTACGTAGGACAGTGCTCGTGTGTATGGGGATCGCTGGTCGGCGTGGACTCGGTGGGCCGAAGGGCCTGTCTCCGCACGGTATCTGTGAACTAAACAAACCTAAGCTAAACTAGTTGCTGGAAATCGAATATAGTTTAGTTTAGAGACACAGCGCGGAAACAGGCCCTTCGGCCCACCGAGCCCGTGCCGACCAATTTACGATTTTTACCAACATTTAGAGCATTGTGTTCGGTTCTGCTACAGGAAAGATGTCGTCAAGCTGGAAAGGGCGCAGGGAAGATATACGAGGATGTTGCCACGACCCGAGGGCCTGAGCTACAGGGAGAGGGTGAGCAGGCTGGGACTCTATTCCTTGGAGCGCAGGAGGATGAGGGGTGATCTTATAGAGGTGTACAAAATCATGAGAGGAATAGATCGGGCAAACGCACAGAGTCTCTTGCCCAGAGTAAGGGAATGGAGAATCAGTGGACATAGGTTTAAGGTGAGGGGGGAAATGATTAAATAGGAACCAGAGGGGTAACTTTTTCACACAAAGGGTGGTGGGTGTATGGAACGAGCTGCCGGAGGAGGTAGTTGAGCCAGGGACTAACGCAACATTTAAGAAGCATTTAGACAGGTACATGGATAGGATGGGTTTGGAGGGATATGGACCAAACGCAGGCAGGTGGGACTAGTGTAGATGGGACCTGTTGGTCGGTGTGGGCAAGTTGGGCCGAAGGGCCTGTTTCTCTCTATGACTCTATGTGCACGCCATCTGCTGCCAAAATTAAGGCTCGAATCTTCTGCAGTGGCTAAAGTTGATGCCAAGGATTCTGGTGCTTGATACAACATTTACGCCTGACTCAATCAATAGCTGCAAGAACAGATCTTGCCAAATTCTAAGCCATTAAATTCTGCAGTGATTTCTCCAGGAATGCATGTTCTCGATTCCCCTACTCTGGGCAAGAGACTCTGTGCATCTACCCGATCTATTCCTCTCATGATTTGGCACACCTCGATAAGAGAGGTACATGGTTAGGCCAGGTTTGGTGGGATATGGACCAAACGCAGGTAGGTGGGACTAGTGTAGATGGAACATGTTGGTCGGTGTGGGCAAGTTGGGCTGAAGGGCCTGTTTCCTCACTGTATCACTGTGTGACTCGGGTTGCCAACTGTCCTGTGTTAGTTGGGACATCCCGTATATTGGGCTAAATTGGTTTGTCCCGTATGGGACTGCCGTTGTCCCGTATTAGGCCCAAGGGGGCGCTGTAGGCCCGGGCAGTGTAGGCTCGGACAGTGTAGGCCCGGACACTGTAGGCCCGGCCACTGTAGGCCCGGACACTGTAGGCCTGGACACTGTAGGCCTGGACACTGTAGGCCCGGACACTGTAGGCCCGGACAGTGTAGGCCCGGACACTGTAGGCCTGGACACTGTAGGCCCGGACAGTGTAGGCCCGGAGGCCCGGGCGCTGTCTAACGGAGGTTGCGTAGCAACCCGCCTCCCGGCCCAGGCGGCCGTCATTGGTGGAGCGGGAGCACGTAGCCGCTGGCTGGGTGAGGTCAGGTGGGGCGCAGGGCGGTGACGTCACCCTTTGTCCCTTATTTGGGAGTGAGGGAGTTGGCAAACCTCTCTGTGATGAAGGCTGGTGAATGCCTGGAGCGCGTTGCCAGGGGGTGGTGGAGGAGGCAGATGCTGTAGTGGACTTTAGGTGGCTTTTAGATGGAAGTCTAAAGTTTTAGATGGGAGAGGTTCAAGGAAGTGCAAGATACAGTGGAATGTGGATCACATACAGGCAGATGAGATCAGTTTAGCAGCAAATAGAGACACCAAGTGCTGGAGCAACTCAGCAGGACAGGCAGCATCTCTGGAGAGAAGGAACGGGTGACGTTACGGTTTCGAGACCCTTTAGACCGAGAGTCAGGGGGGGTGGGAGACGAGATCTAGAACGGTAAGGTGTGAAAACAACAGGTCAAAGCAGACGCTGATCAAGGAGATGTAGAATGGTTCATTGTTTACTGAGGGGATGGTGACAATGGGGCATACGATGAGCAAAACGAATCAGGAGGACAGTGAAACTAGTCTGAGAACTAGGGTGGGGGAGGGATGGAGAGCAGAAGGAAAGCAAGGCCTACTTGAAGTTGGAGAAGTCAATGTCCGTTCCACTGGGGTGTAAGCTGCCCAAGCGAAATATGAGGTGCTGTTCCTCCAGTTTGCACTGGGCCTCACTCTGACAATGGAGGAGGCCCAGGACAGAAAGGTCAGATTGGGAATGGGATTGGGGGGGAGAGTTAAAGTGCTGAGCAACCGGGAGATCAGATAGGTTTCGGCGGACTAAGTAGGAGGTGTCCAGCGAAACGATCGCCGAGCCGAACAGCGGATACCAGCAGATGTGGTTGAAGGAGGCTAAGTCTCAAGAAGGGTCTCGACCTCAAACGTCACCCATTCCTTCTCTCCAGAGATGCCGCCTGTCCCGCCGAGTTACTCCGGCGTTTTGTGTCTGTCTTTGGTGTAAACCAGCATCTGCAGTTCCTTCCTGCACATTCAGTTCAATGGCGTCACGTTTAGCGCACACACATTGTGGGCCGAATGGCCTGTTTCTGTGCTGTACTGTCCTGTGTTCCGTGTTCAAAATAAAGTTGGTTTGGATTAGTGTGGGATGATTGTCGCTGGGAAGGTCTTCCCACAAACTCCGGCGTTCCAGAGATAACAATCCAAGTCTGTCCAACCTCCTACTTAATCCAAACAATAGCCTGCCAAACCTCCCCTGTATCCTCTCCAAAGCCTCCACATCCTTTCTGCAATGGGCTGACCAGAACTGCAAGCAATACTCCACATGCATCCAAACCAAGATCCTATAGAACTGCAACTCCATTAAGCCAAATGCAACGTTAGCATTTATTTCGAGAGGACTAGAATATAAAAACAGGGATGTAATGCTGAGGCTGTATAAGGCGCTGGTCAGGCCGCGCTTGGAGTATTGTGAGCAGATTTGGGCCCCATATCTGAGGAAGGATGTGCTGGCTCTGGAGGGGTTTACGAGAACGATCCCAGGAATACATAGAAACATAGAAACATGGAAAATAGGTGCAGGAGTAGGCCATACGGCCCTTCGAGCCTGCACCGCCATTCAATATGATCATGGCTGATCATCCAACTCAGTAACCCGTACCTGCCTTCTCTCCATACCCCCTGATCCCTTTAGCCACAAGGGCCACATCTAACTCCCTCTTAAATATAGCCAATGAACTGGCCTCAACTACCTTCTGTGGCAGAGAATTCCACAGACTCACCACTCTCTGTGTGAAGAAATGTTTTCTCATCTCGGTCCTAAAAGACTTCCCCCTTATCCTTAAACTGTGACCCCTGGTTCTGGACTTCCCCAACATCGGGAACAATCTTCCTGCATCTAGCCTCTCCAACCCCTTAAGAATTTTATATGTTTCTATAAGATCCCCCCTCAGTCTTCTAAATTCCAGCAAGTGAGTGGGTTAACCTATGATGAGCCTTTTGTCGGCACTGGGCCTGTACTCGCTGGAGTACTGTGTGCAGTTTTGGTCTCCAAATTTGAGGAAGGACATTCTTGCTATTGAGGGCGTGCAGCGTAGGTTTACTAAGTTAATTCCCGGAATGGCAGGACTGTCGTACGTTGAAAGACTGGAGCCACTGGGCTTGTATACACTGGAATTTAGAAGGGTCTCGACCCGAAACGTCACCCATTCCTTCTCTCCTGAGATGCTGCCTGACCTGCTGAGTTACTCCAGCATTTTGTGAAATAAATACCTTCGATTTGTACCAGCATCTGCAGTTATTATCTTACACTGGAATTTAGAAGGATGAGAGAGGACCTTATTGAAATGTATAAGATTATTAAGGGATTGGACACGTTAGAGGCAGGAAACATGTTCCCAATGTTGGGGGAGTCCAGAACAAGGGGCCACAGTTTAAGAATAAGGGGTAGGCCATTTAGAACTGAGATGAGGATTTTTTTTTTCACTCAGAGAGTTGTGAATCTGTGGAATTCTCTGCCTCAGAAGGCAGTGGAGGCCAATTCTTTGGATGCTTTCAAGAGAGAGCTAGATAGAGCTCTTAAAGATAGCGGAGTCAGGGGGTATGGGGAGAAGGCAGGAACGGGGAACTGATTGAGAATGATCAGCCATGATCACATTGAATGGCGGTGCTGGCTCGAAGGGCCGAATGGCCTCCTCCTGCACCTATTGTCTATTGTCTACTCACTGGAGTTTAGAAGGATGAGGTGGGGGACCTCATTGAAACTTATCAAATAGTGAGCGGCCTGGATAGAGTGGATGTGGAGAGGATGTTTCCATTAGTGGGAGAGTCTAGGACTAGAGGTCACAGCCTCAGAATAAAAGGACGTACCTTTAGAAAGGAGATGAGGAGGGATTTCTTCAGTCAGAGGGTGGTGAATCTGTGGGATTCATTGCTGTGGAGGCTGTCAATAGTTATTATTGAGGCGGAGATTGACAGATTCGTGATTAGTGCAGGTATCAGCGGTCATGGGGTTGAGAGGGTGAGATAGATCAGCCATGATTGAATGGCAGAGTAGACATGATGGGCCGAATGGCCTAATACTGAGAACCCACGCAGTCACAGGGAACACGTACAAACTCTGTACAGCAAAGACAATTTTCACTGCAGAACTAAAGTACATTGCACCTGTTAAATAGTCATCGGGAGAAAACTCATCTCAACCTGAAATCTTAAAAGCAATTTTAGAAACGTAAAAAACAATGTAGCTGGTCCTAAACTGTTCAATGGAGAGAAACATCAACAGACAATAGGTGCAGGAGGAGGCCATTCGGCCCTTCGAGCCAGCACCGCCATTCAATGTGATCATGGCTGATCATTCTCAATCAGTACCCCGTTCCTGCCTTCTCCCCATACCCCCTGACTCCGCTATCCTTAAGAGCTCTATCTAGCTCTCTCTTAAAAGCATCCAGAGAATTAGCCTCCACTGCCTTCTGCGGCAGAGAATCCCACAGATTTACAACTCTCTGACTGAATTTTTTTTTCATCATCTCCGTTCTAAATGGCCTCCCCCCTTATCCTTAAACTGTGGCCCCTGGTTCTTGACTCCAGGTTAATTCACTAGGTTAATGCCCAGAATGGCGGGACTGTCGGATGTTGAAAGACTGGAGCGACTAGGCTTGTATACACTGAAATTTAGAAGGATGAGAGGGGATCCTATTGAAACATTTCAGATTATTAAGGGATTGGACACGTTAGAGGCAGGAAACACGTTCCCGATGTTGGGGGATTTCAGAACCAGGGGTCACAGTTTAAGAATAAGGGGTATGCCATTTCGAACGGAGATGAGGAAGAACTTTTTCAGTCAGAGAGTTGTGAATCTGTGGAATTCTCTGCCTCAGAAGGCAGTGGAGGCCAATTCTCTGGATGTTTTCAAGAGAGAGCTAGATAGAGCTCTTAATGATAGCGGAGTCAGGGGGTATGGGGAGAAGGCAGGAACGGGGTACTGATTGTGAATGATCAGCCATGATCACGGTGAATGGCGGTGCTGGCTCGAAGGGCCGAATGGCCTCCTCCTGCACCGATTGTCTAATGTCTATTGTCTAAGCTGGACACAAAGTGATGCGGTAACTCCGTGGGTCAGGCAAACACACAACACACACTGTCCTATGCAGGGAGGGACTGCAGATGCTGGTTTGCACCGAAGATAATGCTGGAGTAACTCCGTGGGTCGGGCAGCATCTGTGGAGAGAAGAAACACACAGGCCAGTAGCCAGAACTCAAGGCCGGAGCTGTGGTCTCACCCCGGTCACTCCATCTTCAGTTTGATTATCTCAGTTTAGTTTAATGTCACGAGTACCGAGGTGCAGTGAGAAGCTTTTAGTTTAGATTACTTTAGAGAAACAGTGTGGAAACAGGCCCTTCGGCCCACCGAGTCCACGCCGACCAGCGATCCCCGCACACTAACAGTATCCTACACACTAAGGACAATTTACAATTTACCTTTATAGCAAGCCAATTAACCTAAAAACCCGCACGTCTTTGGAGTGTGGGAGGAAACCGAAGGTCTCGGAGAAAACCCACGCAGGTCACGGGGAGAACGTACAAACTCCGTACAGACAGCGCCCGTAGTCGGGATCGAACCGGGGTCTCTGGCGTTGTGAGGCAGCAACTCTACCGCTGCACCGCCGTGCCGCACATTTGTAGGGTCTGAAGATGACCCCAAACGTCACCTATCCATGTTCTCCAGAGATGCTGCCTGACCCGCTGAGTTACTCCAGCACTCTGTGAAACGTCACCTATCCATGTTCTCCACAGATGCTGCCTGACCCGCTGAGTTACTCCAGCACTCTGTGTCCTTTTACCGAGCCAGATGATATCTTCTCACCCTTTTAAATAGCAAGCTTTTTGACTGCAATTCTATGTTTTGAGGCGAAATAATTATTGAAAAGCTTGATGCAATTACTCGATCCTTAAAAAACTTTCGTCGGGTGCACGAGGATATCAGTTGCCTAAATAAATGGGACAAATGTGAGTATACGTTTTCACACAGAGGGTGGTGGGTGTACGGAACAAGCTGCTGGAGGAGGTAGTTGAGGCTGGGACTATCGCATCGTTTAAGAAACAGTTGGACGGGTACATGGATAGAAACATAGAAACATAGAAAATAGGTGCAGGAGGAGGCCATTTGGCCGTTCGGCCCTTTGAGCCAGCACCGCCATTCATTGTGATCATGGCTGATCATCCACAATCAGTAACCCCTGCCTGCCTTCTCCCCATATCCCTTGATTCCACTAGCTCCAAGAGCTCTATCCAACTCTCTCTTAAATTCATCCAGTGATTTGGCCTCCACAGCCCTCTGTGGCAGAGAATTCCACAAATTCACAACTCTCTGGGTGAAAAGGTTTCTTCTCACCTCAGTTTTAAATGGCCTCCCCTTTATTCTTAGACTGTGTGGCCCCTGGTTCTGGACTCCCCCAACATTGGGAACATTTTTACTGCATCTAACTTGTCCAGTCCTTTTATAATTTTACATGTTCATAAAATTATAGGACAGGTTTGGAGGGATATGGACCAAGCGCAGGCAGGTGGGACTGGTGTAGCTGGGACATTGTTGGCCGGTGTGGGCGAGTTGGGCGAGTTGGATTGAAGGGACTGTTTCCACACTGTATCACTCTGTGACTGCATGACTATGACTCGACAGTGTCCTTAACTTCACCAGTAGAAGGCAGATATGTTCCATGGGAATTGCACAACTAAATGAACACAAAATTAACAGGCAAATGTTGGAAATCTAAAACCAATCGCATTCAATTCGAAATGAAACCTTTAAATTAGTTTAGAGATGCAGCGCGTAAACTGACCCTCCAGCCAACCAAGTCCACGCCGACCAACGAGATTGATCCCCGGGATGGCGGGACTGTCACATGGGGAAAGATTGGAAAGACCGGGCTTGTATTCACTGGAGTTTAGAAGGATGAGAGGGGATCTTATGGAGATGTATAAAATTATAAAAGGACTGGACAAGCTAGATGCAGGAAAAATGTTCCCAATGTTGGGTGAGTCCAGAACCAGGGGCCACACAGTCTAAGAATAAAGGGGAGGCCATTCAAAACTGAGGTGAGAAGGAACTTTTTCACCCAGAGAGTTGTGAATTTGTGGAATTCTCTGCCACAGAGGGCAGTGGAAGCCAATTCACTGGATGGATTTAAAAGAGAGTTAGATAGAGCTCTAGGGGCTAGTGGAATCAAGGGATATGGGGAGAAGGCAGGCACGGGTTACTGATTGTGGATGATCAGCCGTGATCACAGTGAATGGCGGTGCTGCCTCGAAGGGCCGAATGGCCTCCTCCTGCACCGATTTTCTATGTTTCTATGTAAGCCCAGGTGACTGTCTTCAGAGGCCGTAGTCATGATCCACCAGTCTCATCGAGTGATGGTGTCTGGAGTCAACTCATCAACATTCCCTGTCTACCTGTGACGCCACTTTCAGGGAACGATGTACCTGCGCTCTTCGATCCCTCTGCACTACAACACTCCCTGTCAACCTATGACCCCACTTTCAAGGAACTATGTACCTGCGCTGCTAGATCCCTCTGCTCTACAATACTCCCTGTCTACCTGTGATGCCACTTTCAGGGAACGATGTACATGCGCTCCTAGATCCCTCTGCTCGATCCATCTTATAGAAACTTACAAATTCTTAAGGGGTTGGACAGGCTAGATGCAGGAAGATTGTTCCCGATGTTGGGGAAGTCCAGAACAAGGGGTCACAGTTTGAGGACAAGGGGGAAGTCTTTTAGGACCGAGATGAGAAAGTTCTTTTTCACACAGAGAGTGGTGAATCTGTGGAATTCTCTGCCACAGAAGGTAGTTCACTAGGTTAATTCCCGGAATGGCGGGACTGTCGTATGTTGAAAGGCTGGAGCAATTAGGCTTGTATACACTGGAATATAGAAGGATGAGGGGGGATTTTATTGAAACATATAAGATAATTAGGGGATTGGACACATTAGAGGCAGGAAACATGTTCCCAATGTTGGGGGAGTCCAGAACAAGGGGCCACAGTTTAAGATTAAGGGGTAGGCCATTTAGAACGGAGATGAGGAAAAACTTTTTCAGTCAGAGAGTTGTGAATCTGTGGAATTCTCTGCCTCAGAGGGCAGTGGAGGTCAATTCTCTGAATGCATTCAAGAGAGAGCTAGATAGAGCTCTTAAGGATAGCGGAGTCAGCGGGTATGGGGAGAAGGCAGGAACGGGGTACTGATTGAGAATGATCAGCCATGATCACATTGAATGGCGGTGCTGGCTCGAAGGGCCGAATGGCCTCCTCCTGCACCTATTGTCTATTGTCTATTGTCTATTGACCCCACTTTCAGGGAAATGTGTACCTGCGCTCCAAGATCCCTCTGCTCTACAACACTCCCTATCTACGTGTGACGCCACTTCCAGGGAACTATGTACATGCGCTCCTAGATCCCTCTGCTCGATCCATCTTATAGAACCTTACAAAATTCTTAAGGGGTTGGACAGGCTAGATGCAGGAAGATTGTTCCCGATGTTGGGGAAGTCCAGAACAAGGGGTCACAGTTTAAGGATAAGGGGAAAGTCTTTTAGGACCGAGATGAGAACGTTCTTTTTCACACAGAGAGTGGTGAATCTGTGGAATTCTCTGCCACAGAAGGTAGTTGAGGCCAGTTCATTGGCTATATTTAAGAGGGAGATAGATGTGGCCCTTGTGGCTAAAGGGATCAGGGGGTATGGAGAGAAGGCAGGTACGGGATACTGAGTTGGATGATCAGCCATGATCATATTGAATGGCGGTGCAGGCTCGAAGGGCCAAATGGCCTACTCCTGCACCTATTTTCTATGTTTCTATGACAACACTCCCTGTCTACCTGTGACGCCACTTCCAGGGAACTGTGTACCTGCGCTCCTAGATCCCTCTGCTTTACAACACTCCCTATCAACCTGTGATGCCAACTTCAAGGCAGGTTGTCCATTACATCGACTGCAGAAAGTATCGTAAAGTTATCTAACGCAGTCGACTGCTGATGCAAACCCATTGCAATTCCGCTGCCTGGTCCATTGTGCCTGTTATTTTCTGTTGCTTATTCCCCTGTGTGTGTGTGTGTGTGTGTGTGTGTGTGTGTGTGTGGGTGTGTGTGTGTGTGTGTGTGTGTGTGTGTGTGTGTGTGTGTGTGTGTGTGTGTGTGTGTGTGTGTGTGTGTGTGGGTGTTTGCTGAACATGGTTTTCTATTTGGTTTTGTAAGTTCACACATTCATTCAGCATGTTTCGCAGTCTTCCTGTTCAGGGAGAATATTTCTGTTCTGTGTTGGTGCCTCTTGAAAAACTGCCAGCTGGTTCTCCATTTCCCCCACTTGATTATCATCCACTCCCTCAATTAAACACTCTTCAAATATGTTACCTTAGGCTTGGTTTAGTTTATTGTCACGTGCTCCAAAGCACAGTGAAACGCTTTCTCCATCATCCACATATAAACATTCTATCTCATCCTCCTCTCCCTCTTTCTCTCCACCCCTCTATCCCCCCTGCTCTCTCCCACTCTCTCTCCACCTCTCCCTCTCTCTCCACCTCCCTCTCCACCTCTCTATCCCCCTCTCTCTCCCCCTCTGCTCTCTCCCCCTGCTCTCTCTCCACCTCTCCCTCTCCCTCTCTCCCTCTCCCTCTCTCTCCCTCTCTCTCCCTCTCTCTCCCTCTCTGTCCCTCTATCTCCCTCTCTCCCCCCTCTCTCTCCCCCCTCTCTCTCCCCCTCTCTCCCACCTCTCTCCCCCCCGCTCTCCCTCTCTCTCCCTCTCTCTCTCTCTCTCTCCCTCTCTCCCTCTCTCTCCCTCTCTCCCTCTCTCCCTCTCTCCCTCTCCCTCTCCCTCTCTCTCCCTCTCTCTCTCTCTCTCTCCCTCTCTCTCCACCTCTCTCTCTCCCCCTGCTCTATCCCCCTGCTCTCTCCCCCTCTCTCCCCCCTCTCTCTCCACCTCTCTCTCTCTCCCCCTCCCTCTCCCCCTCTCTCTCTTTACCTCCCTCTCCCCACTCTGCCCCCCTGCTCTCCCCCTCACTCCCCACCTCCCTCTCCCTCTCTCTCCACCTCTCTCTCTCTCCCCTCTCTCTCCCCCCTGCTCTCCCCCTCTCTCTCTCCACCTCTCTCTCTCTCTCTCTCCCCCCCCCCCCCTCCCCCCCCCCACTTCTCTCTCCCCTTCCCTCTGTCTCTCCCTCTCTGCCTCCCTTTAGTGGGCAAGGTTAGAGCACATGGTATTGGAGGTAGGGTACTGACATGGATATAAAATTGGTTGACAGACAGAAAGCAAAGAGTGGGGATAAATGGGTCCCTTTCAGAATGGCAGGCAGTGACCAGTGGGGTACCGCAAGGCTCGGTGCTGGGACCCCAGCTATTTACGATATACATTAATGACTTGGATGAAGGGATTAAAAGTACCATTAGCAAATTTGCAGATGACACAAAGCTGGGTGGCAGTGTGAACTGTGAGGAAGATGCTATGAGGTTGCAGGGTGACTTGGACAGGTTGTGTGAGTGGGCGGATGCATGGCAGATGCAGTTTAATGTGGATAAGTGTGAGGTTATCCACTTTGGTGGTAAGAATAGGAAGGCAGAGTATTATCTGAATGGTGTCAAGTTAGGAAAAGGGGACGTAAAATGAGATCTGGGTGTCCTAGTGCATCAGTCACTGAAAGGAAGCATGCAGGTACAGCAGGCAGTGAAGAAAGCCAATGGAATGTTGGCCTTCATAACAAGAGGAGTTGAGTATAGGAGCAAAGAGGTCCTTCTGCAGTTGTACAGGGCCCTAGTGAGACCGCACCTGGAGTACTGTGCGCAGTTTTGGTCTCCAAATTTGAGGAAGGATATTCTTGCTATTGAGGGCGTGCAGCGTAGGTTGAAAGACTGGAGCGACTAGGCTTGTATACACTGGAATTTAGAAGGATGAGAGGGGATCTTATCGAAACATATAAGAGTCCAGAACCAGGGGCCACAGTTTAAGAATAAGGGGTAGGCCATTTAGAACGGAGATGTGGAAAAAACATTTTCACTCAGAGAGTTGTGAATCTGTGGAATTCTCTGCCTCAGAAGGCAGTGAAGGCCAATTCTCTGAATGCATTCAAGAGAGAGCTGGATAGAGCTCTTAAGGATAGCGGAGTCAGGGGGTATGTGGAGAAGGCAGGAACGGGGTACTGATTGTGAATGATCAGCCATGATCACATTGAATGGTGGTACTGGCTCGAAGGGCTGAATGGCCTCCTCCTGCACCTATTGTCTATTGTTCCCGCCTCTGCGTTGTGTTCTCTTGTGAACCTTGGCCGATATTTATCCCCAAAGAGATTTTTAAATCTCTTCCTCGAGGCTCGGTTCGGCCGCAGGACTTTCCATTTCCTTTCCATCTCTGGAGAACATGGATAGGTGACGTTTCACAAAGTTCTGGAGTAACTCAGCGGGTCAGGCAGCATCTCTGTGAAACGTCACCTATCCATGTTCTCCACAGATGTTTCACAGAATGCTGGAGTATCTCAGCAGGTCGGGCAGCATCTCTGGAGAGAAGGAATGGGTGACGTTTCGGGTCGAGACCCTTCTTCAGACTGATGTGAATCAGGGGGAGGAGGGGGAGGGGGAGGGGGATGGGGGTGGGGGGAGCGGGTCGGGTCGGGAGCCTCGGTCGCCTCGGCAGAAGTGGAACAATCTGTCCGTGGGAGAAGCACGGGGGAAGAGAGAAGAAACATTCTTGCCTTCCATCACAGTGAGGGGGTGTCTGGAGGAGTCACTGTGATGGATGTTTGTGTTAAACTTGTGTGTCCTGTGTCTTTTACTCTGTACTGTTGTGGCTGTGTGGCAAATGACTTTCGTTCAATTCATTTTGAATGACAATAAGGGTAATTCAGATTCTGGTTCAGATTCAGACCAACATCTTTTACAAACGGCGCATATCCTGTTCACAGAATGCTGGAGTAACTCAGCAGGTCAGGCAGCATCTCAGGAGAGAAGGAATGGGTGATGTTTGGGGTCGAGACCCTTCCTCAGACTGATGTCAGGGGGGCGGGACAAAGGAAGGATATAGGTGGAGACAGGAAGATAGAGGGAGAACTGGGAAGGGGGAGGTGAAGAGAGGGACAGAGGAACTATCTAAAGTTGGAGAAGTCAATGTTCATACCACTGGGCTGCAAGCTGCCCAGACGAAATATGAGGTGCTGTTCCTCCAATTTGCGGTGGGCCTCACTATGGCACTGGAGGAGGCCCATGACAGAAAGGTCAGACTGGGAGTGGGAGGGGGAGTTGAAGTGCTCAGCCACCGGGAGATCAGTTTGGTTGAGGCGGACTGAGCGCAGGTGTTGTTCACGGCTGCTCTTGTCACGTGATGTGAGGGGGGGGGGGGAATGGAGAGAGAGAGAGAGAGAAAGGAGAGAGAGAGGGAGAGACGCAGATGGAGAGAGAGAAAGAGGGAGAGATATGGAGAGAGATGGAGAGAGAGAGAGAGAGAGGCAGAGAAAGAGAGAGGGAGAGAGATGAAAAGAGTCCTAGAGTGATACAGCGTGGAAACAGGCCCTTCGGCCCATCTTGCCCGCACCGGCCAACATGCCCCAGCTACACTAGTCCCACCTGCCTGTGTTTGGTCTATATTTCTGTAAACCTGTCCCATCCATGTACCTGTCCAAATGTTCCTTAAAAGTTGGGATAGTCCCAGCCTCAACTACCTCCTCTGGCAGCTCGTTCCATACACCCACCACCCTCTGTTTGAAAAAGTTACCACTCAGATTCCTAATAAATCTTTTCCCCTTCACCTTGAACCCATAAACACACACACTCGCACATGCACACATAGAAAGCAGACAAACAATAATGGTGCAATAATAACAATAATAGTCTACGTAGTTCGGAGCTTATTTGGAGGTTGTTGTTTTAATGGCTGCAGGGAAGAAGATGTTCCTGAACCTGAATGTTACAGTTTTCAGGCTCCTGTACCTTCTTCCCGATGGCAGGGGTGCAGGAAGAGGCCATTCGGCCCTTCGAGCCTGTACGCACCGCCATTCAATGTGATCATGGCTGATCATTCTCAATCAGTACCCCGTTCCTGCCTTCTCCCCATACCCCCTGACTCCGCTATCCTTAAGAGCTCTATCTAGCTCTCTCTTGAATGCATTCAGAGAATTGGCCTCCACTGCCTTCTGAGGCAGAGAATTCCACAGATTCACAACTCTCTGACTGAAAAAGTTTTTCCTCGTCTCAGTTCTAAATGGCCTACCCCTTATTCTTAAAATGTGGCCCCTGGTTCTGGACTCCCCAACATTGGGAACATGTTTCCTGCCTCTAATGTGCCCAACCCCTTAATAATCTTATATGTTTCGATATGATTCCCTCTCATCCTTCTAAATTCCAGTGTATACAAGCTTAGTCGCTCCAGTCTTTCAACATTTGACAGTCCCGCCATTCCGGGAATTAACCTAGTAAACCTACGCTGCACGCCCTCAATAGCAAGAATATCCTTCCTCAAATTTGGAGACCAAAACTGCACACAGTACTCCAGGTGCGGTCTCACTAGGGCCCGGTACAACTGCAGAAGGACCTCTTTGCTCCTATACTCAACTCCTCTTGTTATGAAGGCCAACATTCCATTGGCTTTCTTCACTGCCTGCTGTACCTGCATGCTTCCTTTCAGTGACTGAGTCATGAGTGTAGTGTGCGTGGAGCAGGGGACTGGGCACGCAGCCTTGAGGTGCTACCGTCCTGATTGTTATTGAGGAAGACGCAAAGTGCTGGAGTAACTCAGCGGGTCAGGCAGCATCTCAGGAGAGAAGGAACGGGCGACGTTTCGGGTCGAGACCCTTGTTCAGCCTGAGGGATTATTGTTATCCTACTATTGGGCGGGCACGGTGGCGCAGCGGTAGAGTTGCCGCCTCTCTAGAGACCTGGGTTTGATCCCGACCACGGGTGCTGTCTGTCGGGGGTTTGTACGTTCTCCCCCGTGACCTGCGTGGGTTTTCTCCGAGATCTTCGGTTTCCTCCCACTCTCCAAAGTCGTAAACCTTTGTCGGTTAATTGGCTTGCCGTAAGTGTAAATTGCCCCTAAGTGTGTGTAGTGTGCGGGGATCGCTGGCCGGCACGGACTCGGTGGGTCGAAGGGCCTGTTTCCGGGCTGCATCTCTGAACCAAACTCTGCCTCCCACCACACTGCGCAAACACACAGTTCATTACGTTGTGTAGAGTCTGCTTTGCCATTTATCCACCCACTTCACAAACCTTTCAGCTTCTCTCAGTATTTTGATGCAGCCCTCAAATTAATTGGTATTCCGCTGGAATTCGATATCAGCTGCCAGTTTCCACACCACCTCCACAGGCAGAGTACGAATTATCCTGCAACTGGTGACGTCCTCTGTTCCCACACAAACCAACCTCCCTTCCACCGACTCCATCTACGCCTCGCGCTGCCTCGGCAAGGCCAGTAGCATAATCAAGGACCAGTCTCACCCCGGCCACTCCCTCTTCTCCCCTCTCCCATCAGGCAAGAGGTACAGAAGTGTGGAAACGCTCACCTCCAGATTCAGGGACAGTTTCTTCCCGGCTGTTATCAGGCAACTGAACCATCCTACCACAACCAGAGAGCAGTGCTGAACTACTATCTACCTCATTGGAGACCCTCGGACTATCCTTGATCGGACTTTATTGGACTTTATCTTGCCCCTAAACGGCGTTGCATTTATCGTGTATCTGTACACTGTGGACGGGCTTAACCGATTGTAAGAAATATTTAGACAGCGATATGTATAGGACAGGTTTATAGACAATAGACAATAGACAATAGGTGCAGGAGGAGGCCATTCGGCCCTGCGAGCCAGCACCGCCATTCAATGTGATCATGGCTGATCATTCTCAATCAGTACCCCGTTCCTGCCTTCTCCCCATACCCCCTGACTCCGCTATCCTTAAGAGCTCTATCTAGCTCTCTCTTGAATGTATTCAGAGAATTGGCCTCCACTGCCCTCTGAGGCAGAGAATTCCACAGAGGGCTACTAGACCAAGTGGACCCGTTGGGCCCAAACCTCTCCTGCATTGGTACAGCACCCCGCTCCCCCCTCCCCTCCCCCTTCCCCTCCCCCCCTCCCCCTCCCCTCCCCCCTCCTCTCCCCCATCCCCCTCCACCTTCCCCCCTACCCCTCCTCCCCCTGATTCACGTCAGTCTGAAGAAGGGTCTCGACCCGAAATGTCACCCATTCCTTCTCTCCAGAGATGCTGCCTGACCCGCTGAGTTACTCCAGCACTCTGTGAAACGTCACCTGTCCATGTTCTCCAGAGATGCTGCCTGACCCGCTGAGTTACTCCAGCACTCTGTGAAACGTCACCTGTCCATGTTCTCCAGAGATGCTGCCTGACCCGCTGAGTTACTCCAGCATTTTGTGATCCCTTCGATGTGCTCCAGCACCTGCAGTTATTGTCCTCCACCCCAGTACACGTGGCAATAAACTGAACTGAAACAATAGTGCAAAACGACACAACCAAAGCCGTGCAGGTTTGTAGGTTAATTGGCTTCTGTAGGTTATCCCTGGTGTGTAGGATAGAACTAGTGTACGGGATGATCGCTTTTTCAGCATGGACTCGGTGGGCCGAAGGGCCTGTTTCCGCGCTGTTTCGCTAAAGTAAATCTTATCGAAACGCATAAGATTATTAAGGGGTTGGACACTTTAGAGGCAGGAAACATGTTCCCAATGTTGGGGGAGTCCAGAACCAGGGGCCACAGTTTAAGAATAAGGGGTAGGCCATTTAGAACTGAGATGAGGAAAAACCTTTTCAGTCAGAGAGTTGTGAATCTGTGGAATTCTCTGCCTCAGAAGGCAGTGGAGGCCAATTCTCTGAATGCATTCAAGAGAGAGCTAGATAGAGCTCTTAAGGATAGCGGAGTCAGGGGGTATGGGGAGAAGGCAGGAACGGGGTACTGATTGAGAATGATCAGCCATGATCACATTGAATGGCGGTGCTGGCTCGAAGGGCAGAATGGCCTCCTCCTGCACCTATTGTCTGTTGTCTATTGTCTAAACAACACCCCCCAATCTGTGTAGTTCGGAGGTTGTGGTGTTTAACAGCCTGATGGCTGTGGGGAAGAAGGTGTTCCTGAACCTGGACGTTACGGTTTTCCGGCTCCTGTACCTTCTTCCCGATGGCAGGAGTGGGATGAGAGCCAGGGTGGTGTGGGTCTCTGGTGATGCCGGCTGCCTTTGTGAGGCAGCGACTCCTGTAGATTCCATTCGGCGGCGGGCGGGAAAGGGTTAACAAGTTGTGGATGTGTGTTGCATCTCGGTAACACAGGAGGGACGCAGCCAGCGTTGCAGCTGCCGGCCGGTGGAGGAGCTGATTAGGCTGTGTCGAAACGACGCCGGTTTACACCGAAGACAGACACAAAATGCTGGAGTAACTCAGGCAGCAGCATCTCCGGAGAGAAGGAACGGGTGACGTTTCCAGTCGGAAGCCTCCTCCAGGCAGTCTGTGCACCTAGGAGCCATGAGCTTTGCCGATGATGCTGGTTTAAACCGAAGATAGACACAAAATGCTGGAGTAACTCAGCGGGACAGGCAGCATCTCTGGAGAAAACGGTGCGTGTGGGAGTGAACTGCAGAGGCCGGTTTACAACCGAAGATGCTGGAGTAACTCAGCAGCATCTCTGGAGAAAAAGGAATTGTTGACGTTTTTCTAGGGTGGAGACCCTTCTTCTTGCTGGAGACACCTTGCTGGAAGGAAGGCTGGAAGGAGGCGTTTGAGAGAGAGAGAGCAGAAGGCTGTGTGTTTGCCCACCAGATAGAGGCGGAGTGCTGGGGTAACTCAGCGTGTCTGACAGCTACCCCTGGAAAGGACAAAAGGGGAGCGGGCCACGTTTCCGCTGGTGCCGCGGTGCGGGCTTGCCCGGGCGCGGGGGGCGGGGGTGGGCGTGCGGCGGTGCTGACCCCACCCCGCGATGCTCCCCTCCGCCGACGACGCCCCTGCCCGCGGATGGAGTTCTCGGCCCGCCCGCGGGGAAGCCCCGCCTCCCCGCCCCGCGCACGGGGGTCTCCGGCCGCGGTGAGCGAGGGGGGGCCGCAGAGGAAGGCCGCTCACGGCGTCTCCTTCGCCATCCCCAGCCACATCGGCAAGGAGATCAAACACATCTGCAGCAACTGCGGGCGTGGAGACGGTGGGAACGACGGTAAGGAGAGGAGAGGAGGGGAGACCTGCCGGTGTATTTATTTATTTTGTTTGCAGCGCACAATCTTCAAGGGCTGTCCGATGTGCCAGTACCGCCTGAGACATTTCATTGCAAAGATAAAACGCAAAAAAAAATGCTGGAGTAACAATAGACAATAGACAATAGACAATAGGTGCAGGAGGAGGCCATTCAGCCCTTCGAGCCAGCACCGCCATTCAATGCGATCATGGCTGATCATTCTCAATCAGTACCCCGTTCCTGCCTTCTCCCCATACCCCCTGACTCCGCTATCCTTAAGAGCTCTATCCAGCTCTCTCATGAAAGCATCCAACGAACTGGCCTCCACTGGCCTCAGCGGGACGGGCAGCATCTGTGGAGAGAAGGGACGGGTGACGTTCTGGGTCTCGACCCGAAATATATCTTATCGAAACGTATAAGATTATTAAGGGGTTGGACACGCTAGAGGCAGGAAACATGTTCCCAATGTTGGGGGTGTCCAGAACCAGGGGCCACAGTTTACGAATAAGGGGTAGGCCATTTAGAATGGAGATGAGGAAAAACTTTTTCCCTCATTTATACATTAATGACTTGGATGAAGGGATTAAAAGTAACATTAGCAAATTTGCAGATGATACAAAGCTGGGTGGTAGTGTGAACTGTGAGGAAGATGCTATGAGGTTGCAGGGTGACTTGGACAGGTTGTGTGAGTGGGCGGATGCATGGCAGATGCAGTTTAATGTGGATAAGTGTGAGGTTATCCGCTTTGGTGGTAAGAATAGGAAGGCAGATTATTATCTGAATGGTGTCAAGTTAGGAAAAGGGGACGTACAACGAGATCTGGGTGTCCTAGTGCATCAGTCACTGAAAGGAAGCATGCAGGTACAGCAGGCAGTGAAGAAAGCCAATGGAATGTTGGCCTTCATAACAAGAGGAGTTGAGCATAGGAGCAAAGAGGTCCTTCTGCAGTTGTACAGGGCCCTGGTGAGACCGCACCTGGAGTACTGTGTGCAGTTTTGGTCTCCAAATTTGAGGAAGGATATTCTTGCTATTGAGAGCATGCAGCGTAGGTTTACTAGGTTAATTCCCGGAATGGCGGGACTGTCGTATGTTGAAAAACTGGAGCGATTAGGCTTGTATACACTGGAATTTAGAAGGATGAGAGGAGATCTTATCGAAGCATATAAGATTATTAAGGAGTTGGACACGTTAGAGGCAGGAGACATGTTCCCAATGTTGGGGGAGTCCGGAACCAGGGGCCACAGTTTAAGAATAAGGGGTAGGCCATTTAGAACTGAGATGAGGAAAAACCTTTTTCAGTCTGAGAGTTGTGAATCTGTGGAAAAATGCGACTGACTCCATGCCAACCATCGATCACTCACTCGCGCTGGATCTGCGTTTCCCTTAGGGTGGCGCAGCGGTAGAGTTACTGCCTCACAGCGCCTGAGACCCGGGTTCGATCCCGACTACGGGTGCTGTCTGTACGGAGTTTGTACCTTCTCCCCGTGACCTGCGTGGGTTTTCTCCAGGTCCCCCACATTCCAAAGACGTGCAGGTTTGTAGCTTGGTTGGCTGTGGGTGTTGTGTGGGGTAGCGTTAGTGTACGGGGTGATCGCCGGTCGGCTCGGACTCGGTGGGCTGAAGTGCCTGTTTCTGCGCTGTTTCACTAAATGGTGGCTCGGAGGTAGAGTTGCTGCCTCACAGCGCCGGAGACCCGGGTTCGATCCCGACTACGGGCGCTGTCTGTACGGAGTTCGTACCTTCTTACCGTGACCTGCGTGGGTTTTCTCCGGTTGCTCCGGTTTCCTCCCACGCTCCAAAGACGTGCAGGTTTGTAGGTTAATTGGCTTGGGTAAAAATTGTAAATTGTCCCCAGTGTGTGTGGGATGGTGCTAGTGTACGGGATCGCTGGTCGGCGTGGACTTGGTGGGCCGAAGGGCCTGTTTCTGTGATGTATCTCTAAACTAAACAAAGCTGGTAAAGATGCTGCCTCACAGCACCAGGGACCAGGGTTCGATCCTGACCACGGGCGCTGTCTGCTTGTGGAGTTTGAACATTCTCCCTGTGACGGTGTGGGTTTCACAGAGTCATAGAGTCATACAGCGTAGAAACAGGCCCTTCGGCCCAACTTTGCCAATGCTGTCCAACATGCCCCATCTACACTAGTCCCACCTGCCTGCGATTGGCCCCAAATCCCCTCTAAACTTTGGATAGACAGAGTGCTGGAGTAACTCAGCGGGTCAGGCAGCATCTGTGGAGAACACGGATAGGTGACGTATCGGGTCGGGACCCTTCTTCAGACACGAAACGTCACCTATCCATGTTCTCCAGAGATGCTGCCTGACCCGCTGAGTTACTCCAGCACTCTGTGAAACGTCACCTATCCATGTTCTCCAGAGATGCTGCCTGACCCGCTGAGTTACTCCAGCACTCTGTGCCTTCCATGGATGTTTCTGTACATTAGACTGGTTGCCGCGGTTAAGGCAGATGGCGGGGTGTGGCATATGCCTCTCAGTTCTTAAGTGATCGGAGCAGAATTGGGCCATTCGGCCCATCAAGTCTACCCCGCCATTCAATCATGGCCGATCTCTCTCTCCCTCTCAACCCCATTCTCCTGCCTTCTCCCCGTAACCCCTGACGACCGTACTAATGATTGAGAATGATCAGCCATGATCACATTCAATGGCGGTGCTGGCTCGAAGGGCCGAATGGCCTCCTCCTGCACCTATTGTCTATTGTCTAATCAAGGATCTTTCAATCTCTGCCTTAAAAATATCCACTGACTTGGCCTCCACAGCCTTCTGCGGCAATGGATTCCACAGATTCACCACCTTCTGACTGAAGTTCTGGGTGTGTATTCTGCAGAGATTTCAGTGCATGAACACAGTTCTTCACTGTGGGAGGCCCTGGACCAAATATCTGTTCAGTCAGGCTCACCGTGGTGAATTATGTAACGGCAATGCTGTGAGATCAGCAAGGACGAATGGTATGTTAAGATTCATAGCAAGAGGATTTGAGTATAGGAGCAGGGAGGTTCTGCTGCAGTTGTACAGGGCCTTGGTGAGACCGCACCTGGAGTATTGTGTACAGTTTTGGTCTCCTAATCTGAGGAAAGACATTCTAGCCTTAGAGGGAGTACAGAGAAGGTTCACCAGATTGATCCCTGGGATGGCGGGACTTTCATATGAAGAAAGACTGGATAGACTAGGCTTGTACTCGCTGGAATTTAGAAGACTGAGGGGGGATCTTATTGAAACATATAAAATTCTTAAGGGGTTGGAGAGGCTAGATGCAGGAAGATTGTTCCCGATGTTGGGGAAGTCCAGAACCAGGGGTCACAGTTTAAGGATAAGGGGGAAGTCTTTTAGGACCGAGATGAGAAAACATTTCTTCACACAGAGAGTGGTGAGTCTGTGGAATTCTCTGCCACAGAAGGTAGTTGAGGCCAGTTCATTGGCTATATTTAAGAGGGAGTTAGATGTGGCCCTTGTGGCTAAAGGGATCAGGGGGTATGGAGAGAAGGCAGGTACGGGATACTGAGCTGGATGATCAGCCATGATCATATTGAATGGCGGTGCAGGCTCGAAGGGCCGAATGGCCTATTCCTGCACCTATTTTCTATGTTTCTATGTCTCTAAGTTCCTGAATAGGTAGATTGGATGGCATTGTTATTGGTTCTGCTGGTCTGGTTTACAGGTGGCTAATTGCTGTTCTTGTTGCTGTAAACCACTTGCAACATGGAAGCAGGCCCTTCTGGCATTTTTATTTGCCTGCGTTTGGCCCACATCCCTCTCAACCTCTCCTAACCACATCCCTGTCCAAGTGTCCTTTTATATTCTGTTATTGTAGCTGCCTCAACTACCTCCTCTGGCAGCTCGTTCCATACACCCACCACCCTCTGTGTAGAATCATTGACATCGACCAACATACCCCATCTACACTTATCCCACTTAGAGTTATAGAGTCATAGAGTGATACAGTGTGGAAACAGGCCCTTCGGCCCAACTCACCCACACCGGCCAACAATGTCCCAGCTACCCTAGACCCACCTGCCTGCGCTTGGTCCATATCCCTCCAAACCTGTCCTATCCATGTACCTGTCCAACTGTTTCTTAAACAATGGCATAGTCCCAGCCTCAACTACCTCCTCTGGCAGCTTGTTCCATACACCCACCACCCTCTGTGTGAAAAAAGTTACCCCTCGGATTCCTATTAAATTTTTTCCTCTTCACCTTGAACCTATGTCCTCTGGTCCTCGATTCTCTGGGCAAGAAACTCTGTGCGTCTACCCGATCTACTCCTCTCATGATTTTGTACACCTCTATAAGATCACCCCTCATCCTCCTGCGCTCCATGGAATAGAGTCCCAGCCTGCTCAACCTCTCCCTGTAGCTCACACCCTCTAGTCCTGGCAACATCCTCGTAAACACCTGCCTGTGTTTGGCCCATCTATATACTAAAACTCTCGTTAGTTTGTTTGTTTGTTTGTTCCTGAACTACAGCCAAAACGGTTCACGATAGCGAGACAATGTTAGGCCCACCTTACTCACCGTCGTCCCTTTGGTGCGAATGGAAGAAGTTTCATTGAAATCGGTGTTATATTTTTAAAGTTATTCACATTTTAAAGTTTAAATCTATCTCCTAGGGAGGGAGAGATGGAGGGAGGGAGGTAGGGGGTGGAGGGAGGGAGGGAGGGAGGGACGAAGGTAGGGGAGGAGGGAGGGAGGGAGGGAGGGAGGGAGGGAGGATAGGTATGGGGGATTGAGGGGGATGGAGTTGGGGGAGAGGGGAAGGCGGGGGGGGAGGGAGACGGGATGGTGGAGGGGGGGAGGATGGTGGGAGGGGTGGAAGGGGGCGAGGTGGGGGAGGAGAGGGTGCTGCACCAATGCAGGAGAGGTTTGGGCCCAACGGGTCCACTTGGTCTAGTATCCCTCTAAACCTGACCTATCCATGTGCCTGTCCAAATATATTTTTAATGTTCTTCTTGTACCTGACTCAACTGCCCCCTCTGGCAGCTTGTTCCACATACCCACACGGTCTTATGGAGGTGTATAAAACTATAAGGGCAAAAGATAAGGTGAATACTCTTTTACCAAGAGTAGGGGAATCGAGAATCAGAGAAAAAAGGTGAGATTGTAAAGGCTTAATAGGAATCTGAGGGACAACTATCACACAAAGGGTGGTGGGTATATGGAACGAGCTGCCGGAGGAGGTAGTTGAGGCACGTACTATAACAACATTTAAAAGGCACTTGGACTGGTACAAGGATAGGACAGGTTTAGAGGGATATGGGCCAAATGCAGACAGGAGGGACTAGTGTAGATGAGGCAAGTTGGTCGGCATTAGCGGTTGCCAACTATCTCACTCCCAAATAAGGGACAAGGTGACGTCACCGCCCCTCGCCCCACGTGACCTCACCCAGCCAGCGGCCACGTGCTCCCGCTCCACCAATGGCGGCCGCCCGGGCTGGGAGGCGGGTTGCTATGCAACCTCCGTTAGGCAGCGCCCGGGCCTCCAGGCCTACACTGTATGGGCCTACACTGTCTGGGCCTACACTGTCCGGGCCTACACTGTCCGGGCCTGCACTGTCTGGGCCTACACTGTCTGGGCCTACACTATCCGGTCCTACAGCGTCCGGGCCTACAGTGTCCGGGCCTACAGTGTCCGGGCCTACACTGCCCGGGTCTACAGTGTCCGAGCCTACAGTGTCCGGTCCTACACTGTCTGGGCCTACATTGTCCGGGCCTACAGTGTCTGGGCCTACAGCATCCGCGTCTACATTGTCCGGGCCTACGCTGCCCGGGCCTACATCGTCCGGGCCTATAGCACCCCCCGGGCCTAATACGAGACAAGGGCAGTCCAGTACGGGACAAACTAATTTAGCCCAAAAGCCTGGCTAATACGGGACAGTTGGTAACCCTAGACGGCATGGACATGTTGGGCCAAAGGGCCTGTTTCCACGTTGCATGACTCCATGGTGTTGTTTTGTATTGTTAGTGTAGCTGGCTGTGACAGCCAGAATTTGTGCTTCTATTTATACTTGGTTGTTTTTTTTCTTAAATACCAGAAGGCCTCTCAGCACCTGTCAAAACAAAAGCCGTTTGTTGCATATGCTCTGTGCAAGAGTTTAGTTTAGAGACATAACAGCGCGGAAACAGGCCCTTCGGCCCACCCAGTCCGTGCCGACCAGCGATCCCCACAACTAACACTGCCCTACACACACACACACTAGGGACGATTTACACATACACCAAGCCAATTAACCACAAAACCTGTACGCCTTTGGAGTGTGGGAGGAAACCGAAGATCTCGGAGAAAACCCACGCAGGTCACGGGGTGAACGTACAAACTCCGTACAGACAGCGCCCGTAGTCGGGATCGAACCCGGGTCTCTGGCGCTGGTAAGGCAGCAACTCTACCGCTGCGCCACCGTGCCGCCCGTAACAGGTCCAGTACGAATAAACCACAGGTAGTCACTGTTAGATAGGGTGGTCAAAAATACTTTTGGCACATTGACTTTCATCAATCAGGGCATTGAGTGTAGAGGTCGTGTTGCAGTTGTATAAGACGCTGGTGAGGCCACGTTTAGAGGATTGTGTAGGAAAAAAACTGCAGATGCTGGTTTGGACACAAAATGCTGGAGTAACTCAGCGGGTCAGGCAGCATCTCGGGAGAGAAGGAATGGGCGATGTTTCGGGCCGAGACCGTCCTTCTTCAGACTGATGTCAGGGGAAGGGGCAGGATAAAGATAGGATGTTTAGAGTATTGTGATCAGTTCTGGGCACCGTGTTATAGGAAAGATGTTGTCAAACTGGAAAGGGTGCAGAGAAGATTTACAAAGATGTTGCCAAGACTCGAGGGCCTGAGCTACAGGGAGAGGTTGAGCAGGCTGGGTCTCTATTCCTTGGAGCGCAAGAGGATGAGGGGTGATCTTGTAGAGGTGTACAAAATCATGAGATGAATAGATCAGGTAAACGCATGGAGTCTCTAGCCTAGAGTAAGGGAATCGAGGACCAGAGGACAGGTTTTAGGTGAAGGGTGAAAGATTTAATAGGAATCTGGAGGGGTAACCTTACCACACAAAGGGGGGGGGGGGGGTGAGTGGATGGAAGGAGCTGCCAGAGGAGGTAGTTGAGGCAGGGACTATCTCAATGTTTATGAAACATGTAGACAGGTACATGGATAGGACAGGTTTGGAGGGATATGGGCCAAACGTGGGCAGGTGGCACTAGTGTAGATGGGGCATGTTGGTCGGTGAGGGCAGGTTTGGTCCAAGGGCCTGTTTCCACGCTATGACACCATTTCACCTTATTCTTAACGCAATTAGAGTTGCCCTGACATCAGTCTGAAGCAGAAGGGTCTCGGCCAGAAACATCGCCCATTCCCTTCTCTCCCGAGATGCTGCCTGACCCGCTGAGTTACTCCAACATTTTGTGTCCAAACCAGCATCTGCAGTTTTTTTTCCTACACAATCCTCTAAACGTGGCCTCATACAACGTCTTATACAACTGCAACACGACCTCTACAAATTCTACACTCAATGCCCTGATTGATGAAGGTCAATGTGCCAAAAGCCTTTTTTGACCACCCTATCTAACAGTGACTACCTGTGGTTTATTAACTTGGCTTAAAATGTTAAGAAGAAATTATGAATTCAAGAGAGAGTTAGATAGAGCTCTTAAGGATAGCGGTGTCAGGGGGTATGGGGAGAAGGCAGGAACGGGGTACTGATTGAGAATGATCAGCCATGATCACATTGAAGGGCCGAATGGCCTCCTCCTGCACCTATTTGTCCATGTTTCTAAGTGCACCCAGGTTGGTCCTGGCACTGAGAGAGACTGTGCCTGCCCGGTTCTCGATATGAAGATTAGCAAGTTAATAGTTTATTCACGATCTTCACTGTTACTAAAAATAGAGCCCTGTCATCTTCACACAAAGCAGTAATGCAGCAGTTTTTCTGCAAAGAAAACAGGGAGAGTGAAAGGTTTATAGGGACAAACGCAGGCAAAGGGGGCTCGCTGTGGTTTAACAGGAACCTGAGGGGCAACATGTAGACAGGTACCTGGGGAATAAAGGTTTAGAGGCTTTTACCCAGAGTTAGGAATCAAAAATCAGAGCACGTAGGTTTAAGGTGGGAGGTGAAAGATTGCTGAGGGGCGGCACGGTGGCGCAGCGGTAGAGTTATAAACAATAGACAATAGGTGCCGGAGGAGGCCATTCGGCCCTTCGAGCCAGCACCGCCATTCAATGTGATCATGGCTGATCATTCTCAATCAGTACCCCGTTCCTGCCTTCTCCCCATAACCCCTGACTCCGCTATCCTTAAGAGCTCTATTCAGCTCTCTCTTGAATGCTGCCTCTCAGCGCCAGAGACCCCGGTTCCATCTTGACCACGGGTGCTGTCCGTACGTTCTCACAGTGGACTGCGTGGGTTTTCTCCGGGTGCTCCGGTTTCCTTCCACACTCCAAAGACGTGCAGGTTTTGTTGGGTTAATTGGCTTCAGTCAATTGTCCCTGGTGTGCGTGGGATAGTGTTAGTGTGCGGGGATCGCTGGTCGACGCGGACTCGATGGGCCGAAGGGCCTGTTTCCGCGCTGTGCCTCTAAAACTAAAACTAAAATATAATTGGAATCCAAGAGGCAACAACGTTTGGACAAACACATGGAGAGGCAAGGCTTAGTTTAGAGATACAGCGCGGAAACAGGCCCTTCGGCCCACCGGGTCCGTGCCGACCAGCGATCCCCGCACATTAACACTATCCTACACACACTGGGGACAATTTTCTTTACACTTACACCAATCCAAATTAATCTACAAACCTGCACGTCTTTGGAGTGTGGGAAGAAACCCAAAGGTCTCGGAGAAAACCCACGCAGGTCACGGGGACAATGTACAAACTCCGTGCAGACAGCACCCGTGGTCGGGGTCGAACCCGGGTCTCCGGCATTGCAAGCGCTGTAAGGCGGCAACTCTACTGCTGCGCCACCGTGACCGCCCTTGTACCCAGGGTGGGGAAGCAAGAACCAGAGGACATATGAGAGGGGGAAGATTTAGTAGGAATCTTTTTTCCCTCAGAGGGCAGTGGGTGTATGGAACGAGCTGCCAGAGGAGGTGGTTGAGGCACACAATCAATAGAGTCGGGACCTACAGTGTCCGGTCCTACAGTGTCGGGGCCTATAGCGTCGGGGCCTACAGCATCCGGGCTTACAGGTCCTTCCACACTCCAAAGACGTGCAGGTTTGTAGGATTGGCTTGGTAAATGTAAAAATTGTCCCTAGTGGGTGTAGGGTAACGTTAACGTGCAGGGATCGTGGACCCGGTGGGCCGAAGGGAGTCCAGAACAAGGGGCCACAGTTTAAGAATAAGGGGTAGGCCATTTACAACAGATGAGGAAAAACGTTTTCAGTCAGAGAGTTGTGAATCTGTGGAATTCACTGCCTCAGAAGGCAGTGGAGGCCAATTCTCTGAATGCATTCAAGAGAGAGCTAGATAGAGCTCTTAAGGATAGCGGAGTCAGGGGGTATGGGGAGAAGGCAGGAACGAGGTACTGATTGAGAATGATCAGCCATGATCACATTGAATGGCGGTGCTGGCTCGAAGGGCCGAATGGCCTACTCCTGCACCTATTGTCTATTGTCTATTGTCCAAATGCGGTTTGACCCAGCGCCTTATAAAGTTTTTACATCCCTGTTTTTATACAATAGTCCTCTCCAAATAAATAAATACTGGAAAACATCGCATGACCTCCCTTTGACTTGGTGCAAAAAACACTCCCAACCAAGGAATTGATTTAGAAAAATACATGGCCAAACAAGATACTCCAAACAACAGACACTGTGCATACATAGAAACATAGAAACATAGAAACATAGGTGCAGGAGTAGGCCATTCGGCCCTTCCAGCCTGCACCGCCATTCAATATGATCATGGCTGATCATCCAACTCAGTAACCTGTACCTGCCTTCTCTCCATACCCCCTGATCCCTTTAGCCACAAGGGCCACATCTAACTCCCTCTTAAATATAGCCAATGAACTGGCCTCAACTACCTTCTGTGGCAGAGAATTCCACAGACTCACCACTCTCTGTGTGAAGAAATGTTTTCTCATCTCGGTCTTAAAAGACTTCCCCCTTATCCTTAAGCTGTGACCCCTGGTTCTGGACTTCCCCAACATCGGGAACAATCTTCCCGCATCTAGCCTCTCCAACCCCTTAAGAATTTTATATGTTTCAATAAGATCCCCCCTCAGTCTTGTAAATTCCAGCGAGTATAAGTCTTATAAATTCCAGCGAGTCTGAAGAAGGGTCTCGACCCGAAACGTCACCCATTCCTTCTCTCCCGAGATGCTGCCTGACCTGCTGAGTTACTCCAGCATTTTGTGAATAAGCCTAGTCTATCCAGTCTTTCTTCATATGAAAGTCCTGCCAAAGATACTAGAGGAGCAAGATAGACCACTCGACCCTAAAAAACTGTAGTGTGTCACGGTGGCCATTTTAGTAGGCAGAAACTTGCAGAAACACTTAATAAGAAAAATGTAGATGAGATATATTCTGCATTTTTAATGGTATCATCACACACACACTGTTCCCCCAAAACACTGATTACACTGCGAGAGGCCTCGTTTTGCTTACTAAAATGGCGGCCGTCACGCCCCTTTGCGTACTAAACTCCAGTGTAGGCGATTTCGACGGAGTGGTCTATCTTGCTCCTCTAGTATCTTTGGTACATACCAAATAGGACGGCACGGCGGCGCAGCGGGCAGATCTGCTGCCTCACAGCGCCGGAGACCCAGGTTCCATCCTGACCACGGTGGCTGTCTGTAGGGAGTTTGTACCTTCTCCCCCCGTGACCTGCGTGGGGTTTTTCTCTGAGTTCTTCGGGTTCCTCTGTTGGCGAGGATATTCACTGAGACCTGAGTGAGAGAAAAGGAGCGACTTTATTGCGGGCAGAGCTTTGGTAGAAGCTGTCTGTGATCACCTTTTCCCTGAGTGACCCTTACACAGCTGGTTGAAACATATTTGATCAAACAATGGCAAGGTGTTTACATTCTCAGGGTGAGGGGGCCAGTCAACCCCTTAGCAACGCCTTAGCAACCGAATCAGGTCAAGGACCCAAACAGTCCTTCCAGGTGAGGCAGAGGTTCACCTGCACCTCCTCCAGCCTCATCTATTGTATCCGCTGTTCCAGATGTCAACTTCTCTACATCGGCGAGACCAAACGCAGGCTCGGCGATCGTTTCGCTCAACACCTTCGCTCAGTCCGCCTTAACCAACCTGATCTCCCGATGGCTCAGCACTTCAACTCCCCCTCCCAAGCTCAGTCTGACCTTTCTATCATCGGCCTCCTCCATTGTTATAGAAACATAGAAACATAGAAAATAGGTGCAGGAGTAGGCCATTCAGCCCTTCGAGCCTGCACCGCCATTCAGTATGATCATGGCTGATCATCCAGCTCAGTAACCTGTACCTGCCTTCTCTCCATACCCCCTGATCCCTTTAGCCACAAGGGCCACATCTAACTCCCTCTTAAATATAGCCAATGAACTGGCCTCAACTACCTTCTGTGGCAGAGAATTCCACAGACTCACCACTCTCTGTGTGAAGAAATGTTTTCTTATCTCGGTCCTAAAAGACTTCCCCCTTATCCTTAAACTGTGACCCCTGGTTCTGGACTTCCCCAACATCGGGAACAATCTTCTCGCATCTAGCCTCTCCAACCCCTTAAGAATTTTATATGTTTCTATAAGATCCCCCCTCAGTCTTCTAAATTCCAGCGAGTATAAGCCTAGTCTATCCAGTCTTTCTTCATATGAAAGTCCTGCCATCCCAGGGATCAATCTGGTGAACCTTCTCTGTACTCCCTCTAAGGCTAGAATGTCTTTCCTCAGATTAGGAGACCAAAACTGTACACAATACTCCAGGTGCGGTCTCACCAATGCCCTGTACAACTGCAGCAGAACCTCCCTGCTCCTATACTCAAATCCTCTTGCTATGAATGCCAACAAACCATTCGCTTTCTTCACTGCCTGCTGCACCTGCATGCTTGCTTTCAATGACTGGTGCACCATGACACCCAGGTCACGTTGCATCTCCCCTTTTCCTAATCGGCCACCATTCAGGTAATACTCTGCTTTCCTGTTCTTGCCGCCAAAGTGGATAACCTCACATTTATCCACATTATATTGCATCTGCCATGCATTTTCCCACTCTCCTAATCTATCCAAGTCACTCTGCAGCCTCCTAGCATCCTCCTCGCAGCTAACACTGCCCCCCAGCTTCGTGTCATCCGCAAACTTAGAGATGTTGCATTCAATTTCCTCGTCCAAATCATTAATATACACTGTAAATAACTGGGGTCCCAGCACTGAGCCTTGCGGTACCCCACTAGTCACTGCCTGCCATTCCGAAAAGGACCCGTTTATTCCTACTCTTTGCTTCCTGTCCTCCAACCAATTCTCTATCCACATCAACACTGAACCCTCAACACCGTGTGCTTTAAGTTTGTACACCAATCTCCTATGTGGGACCTTGTCGAAGGCCTTCTGAAAGTCCAGATATAACACATCGACTGGTTCTCCCTTATCCACTCTACTAGTTGCATCCTCGAAAAATGCTATAAGATTCGTCAGACATGATTTGCCTTTCATAAATCCATGCTGACTTTGTCCGATGATTTCACCACTTTCCAAATGTAATGCTATCACATCTTTAATAACGGACTCTAGCATTTTCCCCACTACCGATGTTAGGCTAACTGGTCTATAATTCCCCATTTTCTCTCTCCCTTTTTAAAAAGTGGGGTTACATTAGCTACCCTCCAATCCTCAGGAACTACTCCAGAATCTAAAGAGTTTTGAAAAATTATCACTAATGCATCCACTATTTCTGAGGCTACTTCCTTAAGCACTCTGGGATGCAGCCTATGCAGCCCTGGGGATTTATCGGTCTTTAATCCATTTAATTTACCTAACACCACTTCCCGACTAACCTGGATTACCCTCAGTTCCTCCATCTCATTAGACCCTCGGTCCCCCGCTATTTCCGGCAGACTGTTTATGTCTTCCCTAGTGAATGGCATGTTGGCCTTCATAACAAGAGGAGTTGAGTATAGGAGCAAAGAGGTCCTTCTGCAGTTGTACAGGGCCCTAGTGAGACCACACCTGGAGTACTGTGTGCAGTTTTGGTCTCCAAATTTGAGGAAGGATATTCTTGCTATTGAGGACGTGCAGCGTAGGTTTTCTAGGTTAATTCCCAGAATGGCGGGATTGTCATATGTTGAAAGACTGGAGCGACTAGGCTTGTATACACTGGAATTTAGAAGGATGAGAGGGGATCTTATCTAAACATATAAGATTATTAAGGGGTTGGACACGTTAGAGGCAGGAAACATGTTCCCAATGTTGGGGGAGTCCAGAACCAGGGGCCACAGTTTAAGAATAAGGGGTAGGCCATTTAGAACGGAGATGAGGAACAACTTTTTCAGTCAGAGAGTTGTGAATCTGTGGAATTCTCTGCCTCAGATGGCAGTGGAGGTAAAGTCTCTGAATGCTTTCAAGAGAGAGCTAGATAGAGCTCTTAAAGATAGCGGAGTCAGGGGGTATGGGGAGAAGGCAGGAACGGGGTACTGATTGTGGATGATCAGCCATGATCACATTGAATGATGGTGCTGTCTCGAGCGGCCAAATGGCCTACTCCTGCACCTATTGTCTATTGTCTATCCAACCTTATCTACTGTATCCGCTGTTCCAGATGTCAACTTCTCAACATCGGCGAGACCAAACGCAGGCTCGGCGATCGTTTCGCTCAACACCTTCGCTCAGTCCGCCTGATCTCCCGGTGGCTCAGCACTTCAACTGCCCCTCCCACTCCCAGTCTGACCTTCCTGTCCTGGGCCTCCTCCATTTTCATATTGAGGCCCACCGCAAATTGGAGGAACAGCAGATGATGGTTAAAATTGAAGGTAGACACAAAATGGTGGAGTAACTCAGAGGATCAGGCAGCATCTCGGGAGAGAAGGAATGGTTGGAGTTTCGGGTCGAGATCAGTCTGAAGAAGGGTCTCGACCCGAAAGCTAATGGCATGTTCGCCTTCATAACAAGAGGATTCCAGTAAAGGAGTAGAGAGGTTCTTCTGCAGTTGTATAGAGCCCTGGTTAGACCACATCTGAAGTATTGCGTACAGTTTCGGTCTCCTAATTTGAGGAAGGACATCCTTGTAATTGAGGCAGTGCAGCTTTGGTTCACGAGATTGATCCCTGGGATGGCGGGACTGTCAAATGAGGAAAGATTGAAAAGACTAGGCTTGTATTCACTGGAGTTTAGAAGGATGAGAGGGGATCTTATAGAGACATATAAAATTATAAAAGGACTGGACAAGCTAGATGCAGGAAAACTTTTCCCAATGTTGGGGGAGTCCAGAACCAGGGGTCACACAGTCTAAGAATAAAGGGAACGCCATTTAAAACTGTGGTGAGAAGAAACCTTTTCACCCAGAGAGTTGTGAATTTGTGGAATTCTCTGCCACAGAGGGCAGTGGAGGCCAATTCACTGGATGGATTTAAGAGAGAGTTAGATAGAGCTCTTGGGGCTAGTGGAATCAAGGGATATGGGGAGAAGGCAGGCACGGGTTATTGATTGTGGACGATCAGCCATGATCACAATGAATGGCGGTGCTGGCTCGAAGGGCCAAATGGCCTCCTCCTGCACCTATTTTCTATGTTTCTACGTTTCTATGAAACGTCACCCATTCCTTCTGTCCCGAGGTGCTGCCTGACCTGCTGAGTTACTCCAGCATTTTGTGTCTACCTCAGGTTTGTAGCTTAATTGGCTGGGTATAAGTGTAAATTGTTCCAAGTGTGTGTGTGTGTGTGTGTGTGTGTGTGTGTGTGTGAGTGTGAGTGTGTGTGTGTGTAGGACAGTGTTAGTGTGCGGGGATCGCTGGTCGGTGCAGACTCGGTGGGCCGAAGGGCCTGTTTTCGCACTGTATCTCTAAACTAACCTAAACTGCACCCCTCCAAACAACAGATGCTGTCTATGCCGAACAGTAAATAAGCTAGTTATAATCACAAGCCATCACGATTTGGACCAACCATCTATCAGTCGACTTATCTTGAGGGCGCGTTAATAAGGGGAATTGTCTTGTAAGTGTGAGAGTTTGATGTGTGTAAACACATCCGCACCGGCTTAATCTTTGCACTAATTACCCACTGTCTCCTTGCGACAAAAGCTGATCTGTTAATTGTTCATTTAAATAGGTCTAACTCCTCATTATTTAGGAAAAAGCTTCATTCTACGGGTGTAATTTATCTTCTCATTATTCTGTGTTATTGTAAATATAGTTCTTAAAATATGTGCGAATGTATCGCAAAAGAGTTGTGGGGTAATTTTCTCCAGAGATGCTGCCTGACCCGCTGAGTTACTCCAGCAGTCACTCTGTGAAACGTCACCTGTCCATGTTCTCCAGAGATGCTGCCTGACCCGCTGAGTTACTCCAGCACTTTGTGTATACAAGCCTAGCCGCTCCAGTCTTTCAACATATGACAGTCCCGCCATTTCAACCTTCCTGTCCTGGCAGCATTCTGGTGAACCTCCTCTGAACCCTCTCCAAACCCTCCACTTCCTTCCTGTAATGGGGGGCGACCAGGACTGCATGCGATACCCTGAATGGGGCCTGACCAAAGTCCCAGCGAGCTGCACCATGACCTCCTGACTATTGTAGTCAATGCCTCTACCAATGAAGGCAAGCGTACCAAACGACTTCTTCACCACCCCATCTACTGGTGCTGCCACCTTCAGTGAGCTGTGAACTTGGACTCCCAGACCTGGAGTACTTTGCGCAGTTTTGGTCTCCAAATTTGAGGAAGGATATTCTTGCTATTGAGGGCGGGACTGTCGTATGTTGAAAGACTGGATCGACTAGGCTTGTATACACTGGAATTTAGAAGGATGAGAGGGGATCTTATCGAAACATATAAGATTATTAAGGGGTTGGACACGTTAGAGGCAGGAAACATGTTCCCAATGTTGGGGGAGTCCAGAACAAGGGGCCACAGTTTAAGAATAAGGGTTAGGCCATTTAGAACTGAGATGAGGAAAAACTTTATCAGTCAGAGAGTTGTGAATCTGCGGAATTCTCTGCCTCAGAAGGCAGTGGGGGCCAATTCTCTGAATGCATTCAAGAGAGAGCTAGATAGAGCTCTTAAAGATAGCGGAGTCAGGGGGTATGGGGAGAAGGCAGGAACGGGGTACTGATTGAGAATGATCAGCCATGATCACATTGAATGGCGGTATTTATTTCACAAAATGCTGGAGTAACTCAGCAGGTCAGGCAGCATCTCAGGAGAGAAGGAATGTTTTGGGTCGAGACCCTTCTTCAGTTTGAGATGCTGCCTGACCTGCTGAGTTAATCCAGCATTTTGTGAATAAATACCTTCGATTTGTACCAGCATCTGCAGTTATTTTCTTGTACCACATTGAATGGCGGTGCTGGCTCGATGGGCCAAATGGTCTCCTCCTGCACCTATTGTCTATTGACCCCCTCCGCACGTTTGTGCTGCCTGTTAACGGTCTTGCCATTAACTGTGTAACTGCACAGTCTCCTCATATTCAAACAGTGTAAAGGTCCTTGAAGGGGAGAGGATGTTTCTGCCAGTGGAAGAGTCCAGGACCAGAGGGTACAGCCTCAAAATAAAAAAGAACATATTCAGGGCGGTCACGGTGGCGCAGCGGTAGAGTTGCCGCCTTACAGCGAATGCAGCGCCGGAGACCCGGGTTCCATCCCGACTACGGGCGCCGTCTGTACGGAGTTTGTACGTTCTCCCCGTGACGCACAGGGTTCAGAGGAGGTTCACCAGAACGCTGCCTGGACAGGAAGGTTGAAATGGCGGGACTGTCGTATGTTGAAAGACTGGAGCGGCTAGGCTTGTTGGTCGACTGGCTTGGTATAAATGTAAAAAACTGTCCCCGGTGGGTGTAGGATGGTGTTAGTGTGTGCGGGGATCGCCGGTCGGTGCGGACCCGGTGGGCCGGAATGGCCTGTTGGTTCCGAGCAGTATCTCCAAACTAAACCACACCCGATCGTTGCTGGGATCATTCTCGTAAACCTCCTCTGGCCCATCTGTCCGCGACGCCTGGAATTTGAGAGGGGGGTACGACAGCTGAGCTGTAAGCGTGGCGTGGCGTGATGTTGGCGAACTGTGCAGCTCGTTCAGGCACAGATACAAGAGGGAGATTGTGGGCCTCGGGCAAGGGCCGAGGATTGTGGTACAATGATGCTCCTGTGGCAGTGGCCAAAGACAGTGGCCTCTATTGTTCCCCACGTGCAGTCAGGGGACGTCTCCGCTCATCCAGGGACACAAGTGTCTTACAGTGAATAAAACTTCTTAACCACTCGCCGTTAGTCCGAGGCCACACCTGGACTCTGAGGATGGTTCTCGACACGAAAAGTCGCCCATTCTTTCAATCCTGAGATGCTGCCTGACCCGCTGAGTTACTCCAGCGCTCTGTGAAACGTCACCTGTCCGTGTTCTCCAGAGATGCTGCCTGACCCGCTGAGTTACTCCAGCACTCTGTGAAACGTCACCTATCCATGTTCTCCAGAGATGCTGCCTGACCCGCTGAGTTACTCCAGCACTCCGTGTCCTTTCCTGGAGTACTGAGCACAGTTGGACCTGGGTACTTTTAAAGGTACGGAGCGGAAACAGGTGCTTCAGGCCACCGAGTCCGCGCCAACCAGCGATCCCCATACACTGGCACTGCCTCGGCAAGGCCATCAGCACAATCAAGGACAAGTCTCGCTAAATATTCAGGGTAGGCACAAAATGCTGGAGTAACTCAGCGGGTCAGGCAGCATCTCTGGAGAGAAGGAATGGGTGACGTTTCGGATCGAGACCCTTCTTCAGACTGATGTCAGGGGAGGGGGGGGGGGGGGGGCTGGGCAAAGACCGGATGTAGTCGGAGACAGGAAGACTAGTGGGAGAACTGGGAAGGGGGAGGGGATGAAGAGAGAGGGAAAGCAGGGGGTATGGGGAGAAGGCAGGAACGGGGTACTGATTGAGAATGATCAGCCATGATCACATTGAATGGCGGTGCGTACAGGCTCGAAGGGCCGAATGGCCTCCTCCTGCACCTATTGTCTATTGTCTATTGTCTACCTGAACTTAGTCGCTAAATATTCAGTTCAGTTCGGTTTATAATTTCATCTTCATAAGTGATAAGAGCAGATTTAGGCCATTCGGCCCATCAAGTCTACTCCGCCATTCAATCGTGGCTTATCTATCTCTTTCCCCCCCCCCCCCCTCAACCCCATTCTCTTGCCTTCTCCCCATAACCCCTGACACCCGCACTAATCAAGAATTTGTCAATCTCTGCCTTAATAATATCCACTGACTTGGCCTCCACAGCCGTCTGTGGCAATGAGTTCCACAGATTCACCACCCTCTGACTAAAGATATTCCTCCTCGTCTCCTTTCTGAAGGTACGTCCTTTTATTCTGAGGCTGTGCCCTCTGGTCCTGGACTCTCCCACGAGAGATATATTACTCAAAGGCTGTCACGGTGGCGCAGCGGGTGGAGCTGCTGCCTCACAGCACCAGGGACCCGGGTTCGATCCTGACCACGGGCGCTGTCTGTACGGAGTTTGTACGTTCCCCCCGTGACCCGCGTGGGTTTCTCCAGGTGCTCCGGTTTCCTCCCACACTCCAAAGACGTGTAGGTTTGCAGGTTAATTGGCTTCTGTAAAAATTGTAAATGGTCCCTAGTGTGTGAAGGATGGTGTGAGTGTGCGGGGATTGCTGGTCGGCATGGGCTCCATAGGCCGAAGGGCCTGTTTCGCCTCTAAGTGCCTGTTTCTCTCTAAAGTCTAAACAATTTTTGGTGTCTATCTTTGGTATAAACCAGCATCTGCAGTTCCTTCTTCTACAACATGGTCTGAAGAAAGGTCTCGACCCAAAATGTCACCCATTCCTTTTCTCCAGAGACTGCCTGACCCACTGAGTTACTCCAGCATTTTGGGACGATCTCTCATCCAATCCCTGCCTCTGATTTAGATCCAACAAACAGCCCTGTTCTCATAGAAACACAGAAACAAAGAAACATAGAAAATAGGAGCAGGAGGAGGCCATTCGGCCCTTCGAGCCAGCACCGCCATTCATTGTGATCATGGCTGATCATCCACAATCAGTAACCCGTGCCTGCCTTCTCCCCATATCCCTTGATTCCACCAGCCCCTAGAGCTCTATCTAACTCTCTCTTAAATCCATCCAGTGATTTGGCCTCCACTGCCCTCTGTGGCAGAGAATTCCACAAATTCACAACTCTCTGGGTGAAAAAGTTCCTTCTCACCTCAGTTTTAAATGGCCTCCCCCTTATTCTTAGACTGTGTGGCCCCTGGTTCTGGACTCCCCCAACATTGGGAACATTTTTCCTGCATCTAGCTTGTCCAGTCCTATTATAATTTTATACGTCTCTATAAGATCCCCTCTCATCCTTCTCAGTGCCTTCTCCTTTCAAGTGCCATATTTGGTTTAGTTTTGTTTACTTTAGAGATACAGCGCGGAAACAGACCCTTTCGGCCCACCGGGTCCGCGCCGACCAGCGATCCCCGCACATTAACACCATCCTACACCCACTGGGGACAATTTTTACATTTATTCCAAGCCAATTAACCTACAAACCTGCACGTCTTTGGAGTGTGGGAGGAAACCGAAGATCTCGGAGAAAACCCACGCAGGTCACGGGGAGAACGTACAAACTCCGCACAGACGGCGCCCGCAGTCGGGATCGAACCCGGGTCTCCGGCGCTGCATTCGCTGTAAGGCGCCACTCTACCGCTGCGCCACCTTGTGTTTGCTCATGGTCCTGTGCTGCACTGTTTGTTCTATGGTCTATGTGCCTCTGCAATGCTGTCTCCTTTCGGCCTATTGCCGAACTGTGATGTTTGGTGGACCGAGCGGGAAGGGGGGGAGGACCCGTCACTCCTCCCGTGCAGCAGGTGGCGCTGCACAGGACATAGGGAGATGCTTTGTGCGTACAGCCAGACTGCGTGGTTGCAGCCATTGTTAGTTGTCTCGCTGCCAACGTTGAGTTAACGCAATAAAGTCTTCTGTTGTACCTTGAAGACTCTCAAGTTTTATACGCACATAGAACAAGAATACGAACCTTACATTGTTCTGCTTCCATGAAGTTACATTTCCTGATTTCCCAGATATTTGATAATTTCCATGAAGGAATTTCTTTTACTCAGAGGGTGGTGAATCTCCAGGGCGTAGCTTTACGTTGAGAGGGGCAAAGTTTAAAGCAGATGTGCGATTCCAGTTTTTCTACACAGAGAGTGGTGGGTGTCTGGAACGCACTGCTAGGAGTGGTGGTAGGGGTTGCCAACTTTCTCACTCCCAAATAAGGGACAATGGTGACGTCACCGCCCCGCGCCCCACGTGACCTCACCCAGCCAGCGGCCACATGCTCCCGCTCCACCAATGGCAGCCGCCCGGGCCAGGAGGCGGGTTGCTACGCAACCTCCATTAGGCGGCGCCCGGGACTCCGGGCCTACAGTGTCCGGGCCTACAGTGTCCGGGCCTACACTGTCCGGGCCTACACTGTCCGGGCCTACAGCGTTTAGACCTACAGCATCCGGGCCTACACTGTCCGGGCCTACACTGTCCGGACCTACAGTGTTGGGGCCTACACTGTCCGGACCTACAATGTCTGGGCCTACAGTGTCGGGGCCTACAGTGTCTGGGCCTAAAGGGCCCCCCGGGCCTAATACGGGACAGGGGAAAAACCAATTTAGCCCAAAATACGGGATGTCCTGGCTAATACGAGACAGTTGGCAACTCTACTGGCTTGTGGAGGCAGACACTGCCTGCATTGGAAGATTTTAGCTACTGGGACAGGTTGGATAGGCTTTAGTTTAGCTTAGTTTAGTTTAGTTTATTGTCACGTATACCGAGTTACAGTGAAAAGCTGTTGTTGCGTGCTAACCAGTCAGGGGAAAGACAACACGTGATTACAATCGAGCCATTTACAGTGTACAGATACATGATAAGGGAATAACGTTCAATGCAAGGTAAAGCCAGCAAAGTCCGTTCAAGGATAGTCCGAGGGTCACCAATGAGGTAGATGGTAGGTCACGACCGCTCTCTGGTTGTGGTAGGATTATTCAGTTGCCTGATAACAGCCGGGAAGAAACTGTCCCTGAATCTGGAGGTGTGCGTTTCCTTGATGGGAGAGGGGAGAAGAGGGAGTGGCCGGGGTGAGACTGGTCCTTGATTATGCTGCTGGCCTTGCCGAGGCAGCGTGAGGTGTAGATGGAGTCGGTGGAAGGGAGGTTGGTTTGTGTGATGGTCTGGGCTGCTGTGTCCACAATTCACTGCAGTTTCTTGCTGGTCTTGGATGGAGTTGTTCCCAAACCGTGCTGTGATGCATCCCGATAAAATGCTTTCTACGGCGCATCTGTAGAAGTTGGTGAGAGTTGTTGGGACCGTGCCGGACTTCCTGAACCTTCTAAGGAAGTAGAGGTGTTGGTGTGTTGGTCTCATGAAGTCACATTTCCATGAGATCCATGATATTTGATAATTACCATGAAGGAATTTCTTTAGACAGAGGGTGGTGAATCTGTGGAATTCATTGCCACAGACGGCTGTGGAGGCCAAGTCAATGGATATCTTTGAGATTGATTCCTGATTAGTACGGGTGTCAGGGGTTATGGGAAGAATGCGGGAGAATGGGGTTAGAGGGAGCGATAGATCAGATAGAGTCGCTGCCTCGCGGCGCCAGAGAACCCGGTTCCATCCTCACTACGGGTGCTGTCTGTGTGGAGTTTGCACGTTCTCCCGGTGACCTGCGTGGGTTTTCTCCGGGTGCTCCGGTTTCCTCCCACACTCCAATGACGTACAGTTTTGTAGGCTTATTGGCCTGGTAAAATTTTAAATAGTCCCTAATGTGTGTAGGATAGTGCAAGTGTACGATGGTCGCTGGTCGGTGCGGACTCGGTGGGCCGAAGGGCCCTGTTTCCGCGCTGTGTCTCTAAACTAAACTCAACTGTGGGGCGGCTGAGACTGGCATTTAAGAGACATCGTGCTAGACCCGCGGATGAGGAGGGATACGGATTGTGCGCGGGTTGGTAGTCTTGGCATCATGTTCAGCACGGACGTAGCGGGCCGAAGGGCCTTTTACTGTGCTGTGATGTTCTATGTTCGATGCAGGAGAACGGGACCAGCCCAACGTGACTGACGTATGAGGAAAGAATGGGTCGACTGGGCTTGTATTTTCTCGAAAACTTTAGATGGATGAGAGGGGATCTAATAGAAACATACAAGATTCTTAAGGGATTGGACAGGCTAGATGCAGGAAAGGTTTTCCCAATGTTGGGGGGAGTCCAGAACCAGGGGTCACAGTTTAAGAATAAGGGGGAGGCCATTTAGGACTGAGATGAGGGAAAACTTTTTATAGGTGCAGGAGTAGGCCATTCGGCCCTTCGAGCCAGCTCACCCAGAGAGTTGTGAATCTGTGGACTTCTCTGCATCAGAAGGCAATGGAGGCCAATTATTGACAATAGACAATAGGTGCAGGAGTAGGCCATTCGGCCCTTCGAGCCAGCACTGCCATTCAATGTGATCATGGCGGATCATTCACAATCAGTACCCCGTTCCTGCCTTCTCCCCATACCCCCTGACTCCGCTATCCTTAAGAGCTCTATTGAGCTCTCTCTTGAATGCATTCAGAGAATTGGCCTCCACTGCCTTCTGAGGCAGAGAATTCCACAGATTCACAACTCTCCGACTGATAAAGTTTTTCCTCATCTCCGTTCTAAATGGCCTACCCCTTATTCTTAAACTGTGGCCCCTTGTTCTGGACTCCCCCAACATTGGGAACATGTTTCCTGGCTCTAACGTGTCCAACCCCTTAATAATCTTATTCGTTTCATCCGTGTAAATTCCAGTGTATACAAGCCTAGTCGCTCCAGTCTTTCAACATATGACAGTCTGGATGTTTTCAAGAGAGAGTTAGATTGAGCTCTTGGGGCTAACGGGATCAAGGGATACGGGGGAGAAAGCAGGAACTGATTGTGAATGATCAGCCATGATCACATTGAATGGCGGTGCTGGCTCGAGGGGCCGAATGGCCTCCTCCTGCACCTATTGTCTATGTTTCTAATATGCCGACTCATGTGGCGTGGACAGGAGGGCGTGTCTGGCGTTGTACTGTTCTACTTTCTCAAGGGCCGAACGCTGGCTGGTGGTACAAATGTAGACGGGATGTCTTGGGTCAGCAGGGGCAAGTTGGGCCGAAGGGCCAGTTTCCAAGCCCCATGACTCCATGACTATCCCTATGACTCAAAGACTCTAAGTAAGACCGACTCTAAGACTCTCTATGACTCCATCTCTATGACTCTTTGATTCTATGACACTATAACCATGACTTTATGACTAATACTCATAAAGTCACAATCTCTGTGACTTTAATTCTAAGACATTATAATTCCGTGACCCTAATTCACTGGAAATGTAGAAGGACGAGAGGGGATCTTATAGAGACATATAAAATTATAAAAGGACTGGACAAACCAGATGCAGGAATTTTTTTCCCAATGTTGGGGGAGTCCAGAACCAGGGGCCACACAGTCTAAGAATGAAGGGGAGGCCATTTAAAACTGAGGAGAGAAGAAACGTTTTCACCGGGAGAGTTGTGAATTTGTGGAATTCTCTGCCACAGAGGGCAGTGGAGGCCAATTCACTGGATGAATTGAAGAGAGAGTTAGATAGAGCTCTAGGGGCTAGTGGAATCAAGGGATATGGGGAGAAGGCAGGCACGGGTTACTGATTGTAGATGATAAGCCATGATCGCAATGAATGGCGGTGCTGGCTCGAAGGGCCAAATGGCCTCCTCCTGCACCTATTGTCTATGTTTCTATGTTTGAGACTGTACTAGACCAAGACGACCGGTTGGGTCCAAACCTCTCCTGCATTGGTGCAGCACCCTCTCCCCCCCCCCTCCCCCTCCCCTCTCTCCCCTCCTCCCCCCTTCCTCCCTCTTCCCCCCTCCCTCCCTCTCCATCCCCTCTCCATCCCCCCGCCTAGACTACTGCAACTCCCTATACACTGGGATCAGCCAATCTTCCTCGTCCCGCCTGCAACTGGTCCAAAACGCCGCAGCGAGACTCCTGACGGGTACCCGTAAAAGGGACCACATCACCCCGATTCTGGCCTCTCTCCACTGGCTCCCTGTACGGTACAGAATCAACTTCAAGCTCCTCCTATTCACATATAAAGCCCTAAATGGACATTCCCCCCCTACATCAAAAATCTTCTAACCCAGGTCGGCCGACTTGGGGCTACTCACTATCCCGTGGTCTAGGCTTAAGCTCAGGGGTGACCGCGCTTTTGCGGTTGCAGCTCCTAGACTGTGGAACAGCATCCCTCTCCCCATCAGAACTGCCCCCTCCATCGACTCCTTTAAGTCCAGGCTCAAAACATATTTCTACTCCCTAGCGTTTGAGGCTCATTGAGGAGGCGCTGTGAACTGTTTGCGTGCTACTGTATGTTTCATTTTTTTCCTTAGTACCTAATCAGATGTACAGCACTTTGGTCAACGTGGGATGTTTTTAAATGTGCTGTACAAATAAAATTGACTTGACTTGACTTGACTCCCCCTCCCTCCCTCCTCTCCTCCCCCTCCCCCTCCTCTCTCCCCCCTCCTCCCCCTCCCACCTCCTTCCCCTCCCCTCCCCCCTTCCCCTCCCCCACTCCATCCCCCTCAACCCGCATCCCTCCTCCCCCCCTTCCTCCACCCCCCTCCCTCCCCCTCCCTCCCTCCCTAGGAGATAGATTTAAACTTTAAAATGTGAATTACTTTAAAAATATATCACCGATTTCCAATGAAACTTATAGACAATAGGTGCAGGAGGAGGCCATTCGGCCCTTCGAGCCAGCACCGCCATTCAATGTGATCATGGCTGATCATTCTCAATCAGTACCCCGTTCCTGCCTTCTCCCCATACCCCCTGACTCCGCTATCCTTAAGAGCTGTATCTAGCTCTCTCTTGAATGCATTCAGAGAACTGGCCTCCACTGCCTTCTGAGGCAGAGAATGCCAATAGACAATAGACAATAGACAACAGGTGCAGGAGGAGGCCATTCGGCCCTTCGAGCCAGCACCGCCATTCAATGTGATCATGGCTGATCATTCTCAATTTGGTGCTTCTTTGAAACTTCTTCCATTAGCACCAAAGGGATGACGGTGAGTAAGATGGGCCTAAAATTGTCGTGCTATCGTGTACCGGCTTTGGCTGTAGCTCAGGAACAAACAAACGAACAAACGAACAAACGAGAGTTTCAGGATACAGATAGATGATCGGACTCCAAGACGCTGAGGTACTTTGGCTCGATGGGTCGATGACTCTATGACCCGATGACTCCATGTTTGTGACAGTGATTGTCTGACTCTGGAACTATCTCCCCGACTGATATGATTGTACCCGTCTGCCCCAGCAGCTGATGAGGTGGAGAGGCTGGCCGCGATGCGTTCAGAGTCGCTGGTCCCGGGCACGCACACGCCGCCCATCCGCAGGAGGAGCAAGCTGGCCTCGCTGGGGCGGCTGTTCAAGCCCTGGAAGTGGAGGAAGAAGAAGAGTGAGAAGTTCAAGCAAACATCAGCAGGTAGGCTCGCCGATCAAACGCTGGCCGCACTGACTGGCCTTTCTGTTTTTTTTATTCATCAGAAATATTTACTCAAATATCAAAATAATATATTCACAAAATGCTGGAGTAACTCAGCGGGTCAGGCAGCATCTCTGGAGAGAAGGAATGGGTGATGTTTCTGCCATTTTTTGAGGATGTAACTAGGAAAATGGACAGGGGAGAGTCAGTGGATGTGGTGTACCTTGACTTTCAGAAAGCCTTCGACAAGGTCCCACATAGGAGATTAGTGGGCAAAATTAGAGCACATGGTATTGGGGGTAGGGTACTGACATGGATAGAAAATTGGTTGACAGACAGAAAGCAAAGAGTGGGGATAAATGGGTCCCTTTCAGAATGGCAGGCAGTGACCAGTGGGGTACCGCAAGGCTCGGTGCTGGGACCGCAGCTATTTACAATATACATTAATGACTTGGATGAAGGGATTAAAAGTAACATTAGCAAATTTGCAGATGATACAAAGCTGGGTGGTAGTGTGAACTGTGAGGAAGATGCTATGAGGTTGCAGGATGACTTGTGTGAGTGGGCGGATGCATGGCAGATGCAGTTTAATGTGGATAAGTGTGAGGTTATCCACTTTGGTGGTAAGAATCGGAAGGCAGATTATTATCTGAATGGTGTCAAGTTAGGAAAAGGGGACTTACAACGAGATCTGGGTGTCCTAGTGCATCAGTCACTGAAAGGAAGCATGCAGGTACAGCAGGCAGTGAAAAAAGCCAATGGAATGTTGGCCTTCATAACAAGAGGAGTTGAATATAGGAGCAAAGAGGTCCTTCTGCAGTTGTACAGGGCCCTAGTGAGACCACACCTGGAGTACTGTGTGCAGTTTTGGTCTCCAAATTTGAGGAAGGATATTCTTGCTATTGAGGGCGTGCAGCGTAGGTTTGCTAGGTTAATTCCCGGAATGACGGGACTGTCATATGTTGAAAGACTGGAGCGACTAGGCTTGTATTCACTGGAATTTAGAAGGATGAGAGGAGGTCTTATCGAAACATGTAAGATTATTAAGGGGTTGGACACGTTAGAGGCAGGTAACATGTTCCCAATGTTGGGGGAGACCAGAACCAGGGGCCACAGTTGAAGAATAAGGGGTAGGCCATGTAGAACGGAGATGAGGAAAAACGTTTTCAGTCAGAGAGTGGTGAAGGTGTGGAATTCTCTGCCTCAGAAGGCAGTGGAGGCCAATTCTCTGGATGCATGCAAGAGAGAGCTGGATAGAGCTCTTAAGGATAGCGGAGTCAGCGGGTATGGGGAGAAGGCAGGAACGGGGTACTGATTGAGAATGATCAGCCATGATCACATTGAATGGCGGTGCTGGCTCGGAGGGCCGAATGGCCTCCTCCTGCACCTATTGTCTATTTGGATATCTCTTTGTTGCTGTCTAACTTGGAAGAATAAGCGATCTATTCATTGTGTTTCTCTCCATGGGCAATAGATAAAGGATCTATTGTATACATTTAATAGGAACCCGAGGGGCAATAGATAAAGGATCTGTGTGACTACTGGTGTGAGACAGAGAAAGTCAGAGGCAGTTCTTGGTTGTACCGAGTTGCTCATTATAGTTGCAACCTTCCACTGACAACCAGTGTTGTTTTGGAACTGTCCATGGTTCAATGGTTCAATGATTCTTTATTATCACGTCATAAGTGACAGGAGCAGAATTAGCCCCATCATGTCTACTCCGCCACTCAATCATGGCTGATCTCTCTCTCCCTCCCTCCAAACCCCATTCTCCTGCCTTCTCCCCCATAACCCCTGACACCCGCACTGATCAAGAATCTATCTATTATCAATTTTACCTGCCTCAACTACCCCCTCCGTCAGCTCGTTCCATACATCCACCACCCTTTTTGTGTGAAAAAGTTGCCCCTCGGGTTCCTATTAAATTTTTCCCCCCTTCACCTTAAACCTCAGTTCAGTTTATTGTCACGTGTACCTAGGTAGAGTGAAAAGCTTGCTGTCCAGTCAGTGGTCAGACAATACATGATTACAATGGAGCCATTTACAGTGTACAGATACATGATAAGGGTATGATATGGAAAATACTGTTTACTTATTTTAGTTTAGAGATACAGCGCGGAAACAGGCCCTTCGGCCCACCGGGTCCGCGCCGACCAGCGATCCCCGCACATTAACACTATCCCACACACACTAGGGACAATTTACATTTATACCTACAATCCTGCACGTCTTTGGAGTGTGGGAGAAAACAGAAGATCTCCGAGAAAACCCACGCAGGTCACGGGGAGAACGTACAAACTCCGCGCAGACAGCGCCCGTAGTCGGGATGGAACCCGGGTCTCTGGCGCTGTGAGGCAGCAACTCTACCGCTGCGCCACAGTGCCGCCCCGAGAATTAAACAAGATCTGAATGAACATGATCCCTGGTTAGAGACAGAATACATGTGTCCTGTCCATACATGATTTTAATCTCATAGTCATAGAGTGATACAGTGTGGAAACAGGCCCTTCGGCCCAACTTACGCACACGGGCCAACAATGTCCCAGTTACACCAGTCCCACCTGCCTGCGCTTGGTCCATATCCCTCCAAACCTGTTCTATCCATGTACCTGTCCAACTGTTTCTTAAACGATGGGATAGTCCCAGCCTCAACTACCTCCTCTGGCAGCTTGTTCCATACACCCACCACCCTCTGTGTGAAAAAGTTACCCCTCGGATTCCTATTAAATCTTTTCCCCTTCACCTTGAACCCATGTCCTCTGGTCCTCGATTCCCCTACTCTGGGCAAAAGACCCTGTGCGTCTACCTGATCTATTCCTCTCATGATTTTGTACACCTCTATAAGATCTCCCCTCATCCTCCTGCGCTCCATGGAATAGAGACCCAGCCTGCTCAACCTCTCCCTGTAGCTCACACTCTCTAGTCCTGGCAACATCCTCGTAAATCTTTTCTGAACCCTTTCAAGCTTGACAATATCCTCTAACATGGTGCCCAGAACTGAACAGGATATTTTAAATGCGGTCACACCAACATCTTATACAACTGCAACATGACCTCCCAACTTCTATAGTACTCTGACTGATGAAGGCCAGAGTGCCAGAAGCCTTTTTGAACACCTTATCTACCTGCGACTCGACCTTCAAGGAACCATGCACCTGTACTCCTAGATCCCTCTGCTCTGCAACACTACCCAGAGGCCTACCATTCACTGTGTAGGTCCTGCCCTTGTCCAAACGTTTTCCCTCAGATTTCCATTAAATCTTCCCTCCCCCCCCCCTCACAATCTTAAACCTATGTCCCCTGGTTCTCGATTCCCCTGTGACTCTGTGTCTCTGTGTCTCTGTGTCTCTGTGTCTGTGTCTCTGTGTCTCTGTGTCTCCGTGTCTCTGTGTCTCTGTGTCTCTGTGTCTCTGTGTCTCTGTGTCTCTGTGTCTCTGTGTCTCTGTGTCTCTGTGTCTCTGTGTCTCTGTGTCTCTGTGTCTCTGTGTCTCTGTGACTCTGTGAATGTGTCTCTGTGTCTCTGTGTCTCTGTGTCTCTGTGACTGTGTCTCTGTGTCTCTGTGTCTCTGTGTCTGTGTCTCTGTGTCTCTGTGTCTCCGTGTCTCTCTGTCACTGTGTCTCTGTGTCTCTGTGTCTCTGTGTCTCTGTGTCTGTGTCTCTGTGTCTCTGTGTCTCTGTGTCTCTGTGTCTCTGTGACTGTGTCTCTGTGTCTCTGTGTCTCTGTGTCTCTGTGTCTCTGTGTCTCTGTGTCTCTGTGTCTCTGTGTCTCTGTGTCTCTGTGACTCTGTGTCTCTGTGTCTCTGTGACTCTGTGTCTTTGTGTCTCTGTGTCTCTGTGTCCCTGAGACTCTGTGTCTCTGTGACTCTGTGTCTTTGTGTCCCTGAGACTCTGTGTCTCTGTGACTCTGTGTCTCTGTGTCTCTGTGTCTCTGTGACTGTGTCTCTGTGTCCCTGAGACTCTGTGTCTCTGTGTCTCTGTGTCTCTGTGTCCCTGAGACTCTGTGTCTCTGTGACTCTGTGTCTTTGTGTCTCTGTGTCTCTGTGTCTCTGTGTCCCTGAGACTCTATGTCTCTGTGTCTCTGTGTCTCTGTGACTGTGTCTCTGTGACTCTGTGTCTCTGTGTCTCTGTGACTCTGTGTCTCTGTGTATCTGTGTCTGTGACTCTGTGTCTCTGTGTCTCTGTGTCTCTGTGTCTCTGTGTCTCTGTGTCCCTGTGTCTCTGACTCTGTGTCTCTGTGACTCTGTGACTCTGTGTCTCTGTGTCTCTGTGTCTCTGTGACTCTGTGTCTCTGTGTCTCTGTGTCTCTGTGACTCTGTGACTCTGTGTCTCTGTGTCTCTGTGTCTCTGACTGTGACTCTGTGTCTCTGTGTCTCTGTGTCTCTGTGTCTCTGTGACTCTGTGTCTCTGTGTCTCTGTGTCTCTGTGTCTCTGTGTCTCTGTGTCTCTGTGTCTCTGTGTCTCTGTGTCTCTGTGTCTCTGTGTCTCTGTGTCTCTGTGTCTCTGACTGTGACTCTGTGACTCTGTGACTCTGTGTCTCTGTGACCCTGTGTCTCTGTGTCTCTGTGTCTCTGTGTCTCTGTGTCTCTGTGTCTCTGTGTCTCTGTGTCTCTGTGTCTCTGTGTCTCTGTGACTCTGTGTCTCTGTGTCTCTGTGTCTCTGTGACTGTGTCTCTGTGTCTCTGTGTCTCTGTGACTCTGTGTCTCTGTGTCTCTGTGTCCCTGAGACTCTGTGTCTCTGTGACTCTGTGTCTGTGTCTCTGTGTCTCTGTGTCTCTGTGACTGTGTCTCTGTGTATCTGTGTCTGTGTCTCTGTGACTCTGTGTCTCTGTGACTGTGTCTCTGTGTCTCTGTGTCTCTGTGTCTCTGTGACTGTGTCTCTGTGTATCTGTGTCTGTGTCTCTGTGTCTCTGTGACTGTGTCTCTGTGACTCTGTGTCTCTGTGTATCTGTGTATCTGTGTCTGTGTCTCTGTGTATCTGTGTCTGTGTCTCTGTGTCTCTGTGTCTCTGTGACTGTGTCTCTGTGTCTCTGTGTCTCTGTGTCTCTGTGTCTCTGTGTCTCTGTGTCTCTGTGACTGTGTCTCTGTGTATCTGTGTCTGTGTCTCTGTGTCTCTGTGTCTCTGTGTCTCTGTGACTCTGTGTCTCTGTGACTGTGTCTCTGTGTCTCTGTGTCTCTGTGACTGTGTCTCTGTGTCTCTGTGTCTCTGTGTCTCTGTGACTGTGTCTCTGTGTCTCTGTGTCTCTGTGTCTCTGTGTCTGTGTCTCTGTGTCTCTGTGTCTCTGTGACTGTGTCTCTGTGTCTCTGTGACTCTGTGTCTCTGTGTCTCTGTGTCTCTGTGACTCTGTGTCTCTGTGTCTGTGACTGTGACTCTGTGTCTCTGTGTCTGTGACTGTGACTCTGTGTCTCTGTGTCTCTGTGTCTCTGTGTCTCTGTGTCTCTGACTGTGACTCTGTGACTCTGTGACTCTGTGTCTCTGTGTCTCTGTGTCTCTGTGTCTCTGTGTCTCTGACTGTGTCTCTGTGACTCTGTGTCTCTGTGACCCTGTGTCTCTGTGACTCTGTGTCTCTGTGTCTCTGTGTCTCTGTGTCCCTGTGTCTCTGACTCTGTGACTCTGTGACTCTGTGACTCTGTGTCTCTGTGTCTCTGTGTCTCTGTGTCTCTGTGTCTCTGACTGTGACTCTGTGACTCTGTGTCTCTGTGTCTCTGTGTCTCTGTGTCTGTGACTGTGACTCTGTGTCTCTGTGTCTCTGTGTCTGTGACTGTGACTCTGTGTCTCTGTGTCTCTGTGTCTCTGTGTCTCTGTGTCTCTGTGTCTCTGACTGTGACTCTGTGTCTCTGTGTCTCTGTGTCTCTGTGTCTCTGTGACTGTGTCTCTGTGTCTCTGTGACTGTGTCTCTGTGTATCTGTGTCTGTGACTGTGACTCTGTGTCTCTGTGTCTCTGTGTCTCTGTGTCTCTGTGTCTCTGTGTCTCTGACTGTGACTCTGACTCTGTGACTCTGTGTCTCTGTGACCCTGTGTCTCTGTGTCTCTGTGTCTCTGTGTCCCTGTGTCTCTGTGTCCCTGTGTCTCTGTGACTCTGTGTCTCTGTGTCTCTGTGTCTCTGTGTCTCTGTGTCTGTGACTCTGTGTCTCTGTGACTCTGTGTCTCTGTGTCTCTGTGTCTCTGTCTCTGTGACTGTGTCTCTGTGTCTCTGTGTCTCTGTGTCTCTGTGTCTCTGTGACTCTGTGACTCTGTGACTCTGTGTCTCTGTGTCTCTGTGTCTCTGTCTCTGTGTCTCTGTGTCTCGGTGTCTCTGTGTCTCTGTGTCTCTGTGTCTCTGTCTCTGTGTCTCTGTGTCTCGGTGTCTCTGTGTCTCTGTGTCTCTGTGTCTCTGTGACTCTGTGACTCTGTGTCTCTGTGTCTCTGTGTCTCTGTGTCTCTGTGTCTCTGTGTCTCTGTGTCTCTGTGTCTCTGTGACTCTGTGACTCTGTGACTCTGTGTCTCTGTGTCTCTGTGTCTCTGTCTCTGTGTCTCTGTGTCTCGGTGTCTCTGTGTCTCTGTGTCTCTGTGTCTCTGTGTCTCTGTGTCTCTGTGTCTCTGTGTCTCTGTGTCTCTGACTGTGACTCTGACTCTGTGACTCTGTGTCTCTGTGACCCTGTGTCTCTGTGTCTCTGTGTCTCTGTGTCCCTGTGTCTCTGTGTCCCTGTGTCTCTGTGACTCTGTGTCTCTGTGTCTCTGTGTCTCTGTGTCTCTGTGTCTGTGACTCTGTGTCTCTGTGACTCTGTGTCTCTGTGTCTCTGTGTCTCTGTCTCTGTGACTGTGTCTCTGTGTCTCTGTGTCTCTGTGTCTCTGTGTCTCTGTGACTCTGTGACTCTGTGACTCTGTGTCTCTGTGTCTCTGTGTCTCTGTCTCTGTGTCTCTGTGTCTCGGTGTCTCTGTGTCTCTGTGTCTCTGTGTCTCGGTGTCTCTGTGTCTCTGTGTCTCTGTGTCTCTGTGACTCTGTGACTCTGTGACTCTGTGTCTCTGCGACTCTATGACTGACTCTCTCTTTCTTTTGGTTTCAGCTCTGGAAAGGAAGATCTCCACACGCCAGAGTCGCGAGGAGCTGATTAAACGCGGAGTGCTGAAAGAGATTTTTGAAAAAGGTGAGTCCTTGGATCGGAAAGTGGGCGAGTGAAACTCTGGCAAGATATCTCTTGCTCTGAAGAAGTGTCCCGACCTGAAATGTGGTGTGCCAATCCCCCCCCCCCCAGATGCTGCCTGACCCGCTGAGTTACTCCAGCACTCTGTGAAACGTCACCTATCCACGTTCTCCACAGATGCTGCCTGACCCGCTGAGTTACTCCAGCACTTGTCATAGAGTCTTACAGCATGGAAACAGGCCCTTAGGTCCAACCTGCCCATGCCGACCAACGTACCCCATCTGCACTAGGCCCACCTGCCTACGTCTGGCCCATATCCCTGTGTTGTTACCATGTTATAATTCCAGAAACAGCGTCCGACAGTCTCAAAATATTACCACATCGCACATTTGTGACTAGCTTAGATGGAGCATCTTGGTCGGCATGGGTGCGTTGGACTGAAGGGCCTGTGTCCCGTGCTGTAGGACTCCATCTGAAGCCTACTTGGGTGGCACGGTGGTGCAGCAGGTAGAGCTGCCGTTCCACAGTGCCAGAGGCTCGGGCCTGACCTTGGGCGCTGTCTGTGTGGAGTTTCCACGTTCTCCCTATTGTCTATTGACCAAAGGACATAGGTTTTAAGTGAAGGGGGGGAAAAGAGTTAACGGGAACCTGAAGGGCAACTTTTTTTACACAAAAGGTGTACAGAACAGGAGGGCTTAGGTTTAGGTGAGAGGAGAAAGATTCAATAGGATCTGAGTCATAAAGTGACAGTGTGGAAACAGGCCCTTCGGCCCAACTTGCCCACACCGACCAACAATGTCCCAGCTACACTAGTCCCACCTGCCTGCGCTTGGTCCATATCCCTCCAAACCTGTCCAATCCATGTACCTGTCCAACTGTTTCTTAAACGATGGGATAGTCCCAGCCTCAACTACCTCCTCTGGCAGCTCGTTCCATGCACCCACCACCCTCTGCGTGAAAAAGTTACTCCTCAGATTCCTATTAAATCGTTTCCCCTTCACCTTGAACCCATGTCCTCTGGTCCTCGATTCCCCTACTCTGGGCAAGAGACTCTGTGCATCTACCCGATCTATTCCTCTCATGATTTTGTACACCTCTATAAGATCACCCCTCATCCTCCTGCGCTCCATGGAATAGAGACCCAGCCTGCTCAACCTCTCCATGCAGCTCACACCCTCTAGTCCTGGCAACAGTAAATCTTCTCTGCGCCCTTTCCAGTTTGACAACATCTTTCCTATAAAACGGTGCCCAGAACTGAACACAGTCTGGAGTAGGGGAATCGAGAATCAGAGGACATAGGTTTAAGGTGAGAGGGGAAAGGGACCTAGGAGCATAGGTATATGGAACGCGCTGCCATAACATGTATCACAATGTTAAAGAAGCATTTAGACAGGTACATGGAGAGGACAGGTTTGGAGGGATATGGGCCAAACGCAGGCAGGTGGGACTAGTGTAGATGGGCCATGTTGGTCGGTGTGGGCAAGTTGGGCCGAAAGGTATGTTTTCACACTGTATCACTCTGTGTCTCTGTGTCTCTGTGTCTCTGTGTCTCTGTGTCTCTGTGTCTCTGTGTCTCTGTGTCTCTGTGTCTCTGTGTCTCTGTGTCTCTGTGTCTCTGTGTCTCTGTGACTCTGTGTCTCTGTGACTCTGTGACTCTGTGTCTCTGTGTCTCTGTGTCTCTGTGTCTCTGTGTCTCTGTGACTCTGTGTCTCTGTGTCTCTGTGTCTCTGTGACTCTGTGTCTCGGTGTCTCTGTGTCTCTGTGACTCTGTGTCTCTGTGACTCTGTGTCTCTGTGTCTCTGTGTCTCTGTGACTCTGTGTCTCTGTGACTCTGTGTCTCTGTGTCTCTGTGTCTCTGTGTCTCTGTGTCTCTGTGTCTCTGTGTCTCTGTGTCTCTGTGTCTCTGTGTCTCTGTGTCTCTGTGTCTTTGTGACTCTGTGTCTCTGTGTCTCTGTGTCTCTGTGACTCTGTGTCTCGGTGTCTCTGTGTCTCTGTGACTCTGTGACTCTGTGTCTCTGTGACTCTGTGTCTCTGTGTCTCTGTGTCTCTGTGATTCTGTGACTCTGTGTCTCTGTGTCTCTGTGTCTCTGTGTCTCTGTGTGCCTGTGTTTCTGTGTCTCTGTGACTCTGTGTCTCTGTGATTCTGTGATGCTACAACTATGACCAACATGAACCTGCTACATCCTTGAATGTATCTACCTTGGGTCCAAAGTCATCATCATTTTAGAAAGCGTTTTCACACACAATGGAGTTTCAAATAGGGTTGCCAACTATCTCACTCCCAAATACGGGACAAGGTGACGTCACCGCCCCGCGCCCCACGTGACCTCACCCAGCCAGCGGCCACGTGCTCCCGCTCCACCAATGGCGACCGCCCGGGCCGGGAGACGGGTTGCTACACAACCTCCGTTAGGCGGCGCCCGGGCCTACAGCGTCCGGGCCTACACTGTCCGGGCCTACACTGTCTGGGCCTACACTGTCCGGGCCTACACTGTCCGGAAGGTGGGCGCAGATTTTAACTAGCATCTGCAGTTGTTTTCCTACCTACACTGTCCGGGCCTACAGCGTCCGGGCCTTCGGTGTTTGGGCCTACAGCGTCCGGGCCTACAATGTCCAGGCCTACAGCGTTCGGGCCTACTGCGTCCAGGCCTACAGCGTCCGTGCCTACAGCGTCCGGGCCTACAGCGTCCGGGCCTACAGAGTCCGGACCTCCAGTGTCCAGGCTTACAGCGTCCGGGCCTACAGCGTCCGGGCCTACAGTGTCCACGCCTACAGTGTCCACGCCTACAACACCCCCCCGGGCCTAATACGGGACAAGGGCGGTCCCGTACGGGACAAACCAATGTAGCCCAAAAAACGGGATGTCCCGGCTAATACGGGACAGTTGGCAACCCTAGTTTCAAAGCCTCTGTGTATCTGTTTTATCCCCCTAAGGACTGATTACTTTCTTACAAAGTAACTTTCCAAAGTGATTCACTTTCCAACACTTATTTGATGAGTAAACTGCTTTCCATTTCAATCCCGGTTACAGCAGTGTTTCTCGAGTTAATGACTCTATCTATGACTGTGAAGCTAAATTCTACGCTCCGACCACATCACCACATTGAGATCTTTGATGTGGAGCTTTCAGTGAATATTTACTGTTTCAAAGGATGCAGCATTCATCAAAAGCACTTCAACTGTTACATAAACGCAGGAAATTGTCAGGGAATCGAGAAGCAGAGGGCCTAGGTTTAACTCAAGATTAGGGTTGCCAACTGTCCTGTATTAGCCGGGACATCCCGTATTTTGGGCTAAATTGGTTTGACCACCCTTGTCCCGTATTAGGCCCAGGGGGGCACTGTAGGCCCAGAAACTGTAGTTCCGGACAGTGTAGGCCCGGACACTCTAGGCCCGGACACTCTAGGTCCGGACACTCTAGGCCCGGACACTGTAGGCCGGAAACACTGTAGGTCCGGACAGTGTAGGTCCGGACAGTGTAGGCCCGGATACTGTAAGCCCGGATACTGTAGGCCCGGACATTGTAGGCACGGACACCGTAGGCCCGGACACTGTAGGCCCGGACACTGAGGCCCGGACACTGTAGGCCCGGACACTGTAGGCCCGGATACTGTAGGCCAGGACATTGTAGGCACGGACACCGTAGGCCCGGACATTGTAGGCACGGACACCGTAGGCCCGGACACTGTAGGCCCGGATACTGTAGGCCCGGACATTGTAGGCACGGACACCGTAGGCCCGGACACTGTAGGCCCGGACACTGTAGGCCGGGACACTGTAGACCCGGACACTGTAGGCCCGGACACTGTATGCCCGGACACTGTAGCTCCGGACAGAGTAGGCCCGGACAGTGTAGGCCCGGACAGTGTAGGCCCGGACATTCTAGGCCCGGACACTGTAGGCCCGGACATTGTAGGCCCGGACACTGTAGGCCTGGACGGTGTAGGCCCAGACATTGTAGGCCCGGACACTGTAGGCCTGTCCACTGTAGGTCTGGACAGTGTAGGTCCCAACAGTGTTGGCCCGGACACTGTAGGTACAGACAGTGTAGGTCCGGACAGTGTAGGCCCGGACAGTGTAGGCCCGGACAGTGTAGGCCCGGACATTCTAGGCCTGGACACTGTAGGCCCGGACATTGTAGGCCCGGACACTGTAGGCCTGGACGGTGTAGGCCCAGACATTGTAGGCCCGGACACTGTAGGCCTGTCCACTGTAGGTCTGGACAGTGTAGGTCCCAACAGTGTTGGCCCGGACACTGTAGGTACAGACAGTGTAGGTCCGGACAGTGTAGGCCCGGAGAGTGTAGGCCCGTACAGTGTAGGTCCAGACAGTGTTGGTCCGGAGGCCCAGGCGCCGCCCAGCGGAGGTTGCATAGCAACCCGCCTCCCAGCCCGGGAGGCCCCCATTGGTGGAGCGGGAGCACGTGGCCGCTGGCTGGGTGAGGTCACGTGGGGCGCGGGCCAGTGACGTCATCTTGTCCCTTATGTGGGAGTGAGATAGTTGGCACCCTTACTCAAGAGAGGCACAAAATGCTGGAGTAACTCAGCGGGTCAGGCAGCACTTCTGGACAAAAAAGGAATCGGTGACGTTTCGGGTCGAGACCCTCCTTCAGACTGAGAGTCAGTGGGGAGGGAAACTAGAGGTATGAAAAGGTAGCGTGGAAACAGGCCCATCAGCCCAACTTGCCCACTCCGACCAACATGTCCCATCTGCATTAGTATCACCTGCCCAAGTTTGGGCCATATCCATCCAAACCTGTCCTATCCGTGTACCTGGTCCAACTACTCTTTAAATACGGGTATTGTCCCTGCCTCAACTACCTCCTCTGGCAGCTCGTTCCATACACCCACCACCCTCTGCCTGAAAAGGTTGCCCCTCAGGTTCCTATTAAATCTTTCCCCTCTCACCTTAAATTTACAGTATGTCCTCCGGTTCCTTTACTCTGTGTAAAAGGCTCTGTGCATTCACCTTAACCATTCCCCTCATGATTTTATTTGTCGCCCCTCATCCTCCTGCGCTCCAAGGAATGGAGTCCCAGCTTGCTCAACCTCTGCCCTGAGCTCAGGTAGGGGTTGCCAACTTTCTCACTCCGAAATAAGGGACACAGGGTGACGTCACCGCCCTGCTCCCCACGTGACCTCACCCAGCCAGCGGCCACGTGCTCCAGCTCCACCAATGGCGGCCGCCCGGGCCGGGAGGTGGGTTGCTACGTAACCTCCGTTAGGCAGCGCCTGGGCCTCCAGGCCTACAGCGGCCGTGCCTACAGTGTCCGGGCCAACAGTGTCTGGGCCTAGAATGTCCGGGCCTACAGAGCCCTAGGCCCACAGTATCCGGGCCTACAGCGCGCCCCGGGCCTAATACGGGACAAGGGCGGTCCCGTACGGGACAAAGCAATATATGGGATGTCCCGGCTAATACGGGACTGTTGGCAACCCTAAGCTCAGGCCCCTCGAGTGCTGGCAACATCCCACTAAATCTTCTCTCTTGCTAGTCCACTGTTTCCATGAATCCTGCTTTGAAAGTTTTTTTTATTAGTAGGACTTCTTATCAAAAGGAGAAGGCAGCACCAGAGGCCCATATCCCTTGATATCCCTTGATTCCACTAGCCCCTAGAGCTCTATCCAACTCTCTTTTAAATTCATCCAGTGAATTGGCCTCCACTGCCCTCTGTGGCAGAGAATTCCACAAATTCACAACTCTCTGGGTGAAAAAGTTTTTTCTCACCTCAACTTTAAAATTGCCTCTTCTTTCTTCCTAGACTGTGTGACCCCTGGTTCTGGACTCCCCAACATTGGGAACATTTTTCCTGCATCTAGCTTGTCCAGTCCTTTTAAAATTTTGTACGTCTCTATAAGATCCCCTCTCATCCTTCTAAACTCCAGTGAATACAAGCCCAGTCTTTCCAATCTTTCCTCATACGACAGTCCCGCCATCCCGGGGATTAACCTGGTGAACCTACGCTGCACTGCCTCAATAACAAGGACGTCCTTCCTTGCATGACCTGCGTGGGTTTTCTCCGGGTGCTGCGGTTTCCTCCCACATTCCAAAGGCGTATAAGTTTGTAGGTTAAATGGCTTTGGTAAAAAATGTATAAATGTTAATAGTCACTCGTGTGTTTAGGATAGTTTTCATTTTAGTTTAGTTTAGAGATGCAGCGCGGAAACAGGCCCTTCGGCCCACCGAGTCCGCGCCGACCAGCGATCCCTGCACACTAACACTATCCTACGCACACTAGGGACAATTTACCGAGGCACAGTGGTAGAGTTGCTGCCTTACAGCGCTTGCAGTTTCGGAGACCCGGGTTCCATCCCGACTACGGGCGCTGTCTGCACGGAGTTTGTTCGTTCTCCTTGTGACCGCGTGGGTTTTCTCCGAGATCTTCGGTTTCCTTCCACGCTCCAAAGACTCCAAAGACGTGCAGGTATGTAGGTTAATTGGCTTTGTGTATGTGTAAATTGTCCCTAGTGTGTGTAGGATAGTGTTAATGCGTGGGGATCGCTGGGCGGACCGCGCTGCATCTCTAAACTAAACTAAACAAAACTAAAAATGTATGATATGTTTGCCTACATTGTTTGGGGCATTGGGTCAGGAAGTCATGGTACATCTCTGTAGGATTTGCAATATACATTAATGACTTGGATGAAGGGATTAAAAGTACCATTGGCAAATTTGCAGATGACACAAAGCTGGGTGGCAGTGTGAACTGTGAGGAAGATGCTATGAGGTTGCAGGGTGACTTGGATAGGTTGTGTGAGTGGGCGGATGCATGGCAGATGCAGTTTAATGTGGATAAGTGTGAGGTTATCCACTTTGGTGGTAAGAATAAGAAGGCAGATTATTATCTGAATGGTGTCAAGTTAGGAAAAGGGGACGTACAACGAGATCTGGGTGTCCTAGTGCATCAGTCACTGAAAGGAAGCATGCAGGTACAGCAGGCAGTGATGAAAGCCAATGGAATGTTGGCCTTCATAACAAGAGGAGTTGAGTATAGGAGCAAAGAGGTCCTTCTGCAGTTGAACAGGGCCCTGGTGAGACCGCACCTGGAGTACTGTGTGCAGTTTTGGTCTCCAAATTTGAGGAAGGATATTCTTGCTATTGAGGGCGTGCAGCGTAGGTTTACTAGGTTAATTCCCGGAATGGCGGGACTGTCATATGTTGAAAGACTGGAGCGACTAGGCTTGTATACACTGGAATTTAGAAGGATGAGAGGAGATCTTATCGAAACGTGTTAGATTATTATGGGATTGGACACGTTAGAGGCAGGAAACATGTTCCCAATGTTGGGGGAGTCCAGAACCAGGGGCCACAGTTTAAGAATAAGGGGTAGGCCATTTAGAACTGAGATGAGGAAAAACTTTTTCAGTCAGAGAGTTGTGAATCTGTGGAATTCTCTGCCTCAGAAGGCAATGGAGACCAATTCTCTGAATGCATTCAAGAGAGAGCTAGATAGAGCTCTTAAGGATAGCAGAGTCAGGGGGTATGGGGAGAAGGCAGGAACGGGGTACTGATTGAGAATGATCAGCCATGATCACATTGAATGGCGGTGATGGCTCGAAGGGCCGAATGGCCTCCTCCTGCACCTATTGTCTATTGTCACCCGTGGTCAGGATTGAACCCGGATATCTGGCGCCGTGTGGCGGTAACTCCACCGTTGTGTTGTGCCACCTGTGCTTTCTAAAGGCACGGTATTTTTATTCTGAGGCTGTGCCCTCTGGTCCTAGACTCTCCCACTAGTGGAAACATCCTCTCCACATCCACTCTATCCAGGCACGGGGATGGAGGGATATGGATTAGTTTAACGGTGTCATGTTCTGCACGGCATTGTGGGCCGAAGGGCACGTCCCTGTGCTGTTCCTTTCCGTGTTCCATGTGTACATCCAATGAACCGTCCTTAATCCTCGCCGACAGTCATTACCTTTTTAGAGTCTGAGCTCAGAATATAATTCCAGACGCTTTAAACAAAGGTCATTATTAGCATGTGAGGAATGTAGCGAACAGTTGAGTTAACGAGCGACGTTTAATGAGGCGGAACAGAAATTTGTCTTCTTCCTTAAGTACGCTTGTCACCGCTGCGGAGCTGGGGATTTGAGGCACCATGTCACTGTGCCACTGTGAAAATC